>NC_057813.1:333225401-333525401 GCF_018294505.1 Triticum aestivum
CCGACAATCTTCAATTATGTCGCACGCATCCGACACAAAAACCTTGTTGGTCCCTCCCCCTTTCTCTCCATCTCTCTCTCTCTTTGTGTGTGTGTGGGGGGGGTCTTTCTAGTTCGCATGCATATATACACCATCTATAGGTCTCTCTCGCATACTATGTATGATACTCTAGCTAGTCCAAGCTAGATATCTTGGGTGCACTCATCGTACGCACACAAATTCCTTGGCTCTTTGCCCGTAACTCTCTCACGCACCACTCTATCATCTCGGAGCTCTTCCCCCCCTCTCTCAAACTCTCCATCCACCTGGGTCACACATACACATGCATATCTCACTCATACTCGATAGGCCCATCTAAAACTCTATCTCTCTCCCTCGGTCTCTCTCCATCTCACACGCACACACACACAATCTCATGCCTAGCTAGCCAAGTACGATGGTCTCTCACTCAATTGTAGGCACACGCAGTCCCCCCTATATGTATATGACTAGCTAATCTTATTCTCCGTCACAAACATGTGCATGGTCTATCTCGATTTCTCTCGGGGCATCTTTCTATCGCGCACACACTCCCTCGATCTCCCACCCATATAGTCCCCTCACGATCTCGAGGGGATCTCTCTATCACGCTCTCTCCCTCCCCATGCGTCCATGCCATCCATGTTTCCCTCTCGACCTTTGTTCCTTGTTGGCCAGACCTCTATTGTACATGTGCTACAGGGGTGTCTCACTCTGTTGCAAACAATCACGCACTAGCTATCTTCGTGTATCTCCTCGCCTCGCTTTTCCATCTCGGAGATGCATGTGTGATATGTTCGCATAAGAAACGAAAAAACACACACTCTCTCTAATTTATCGTTTGTTTTCACTTTCTCTTTCACACACATACTCTTTTTGCACACTTACTCATTCTCCTTCACACGCACTTGATCTGTCTCGACTTAGACACTCTCCTCGGTCCATAGCATATAGATTTATTGAAAAGTCAAACATCACAAAGTTTGACCATGTACGTGGAGAAAAACAATTACATCAAGTACGGTAAACATATACCATTAGATTCACCATGAGATGTAGTTTTGTATGATGTATATTTGGTATTCTAGATATAAATAACATTTGCATAAACCTGATCAAAGTTTCCAAAGTTTGACTTCTAAAAAATTTACATGCACTGCATTATCGAGTGGATAGAATATCTCTTTCCCCTTCTCAGCTATCTGACGCACCACTCAGCCTTATCGGGGCTCCTCAATCTCTCTCAAACTTTATTGGTCAGTTTGGTTCGTGACCTGACCCTCATGCCTTGATGGCCAGTACTGCCTGGTGTGGACGTGAGATGTAAATATTTCTGCCTGGCCAGGCTTGTGTGGTGCTGAAGCGTTTGGTTCATGCCTGGGCCAGGCAAATCATCAATGTCCCATCAATCAATCCATGCAACAATTATTTAATGCTAATATCCATCCATGTTGCTATTAGCCTCGTAGCCGCACGACCAGGCACGGCCAGGCGTTCGAAATCGGTCGCCTGGGCCAGGCTACTTGCAGTGTTTGGAGTCCAGCCAGGCTAATTAAAGTGCAAGGGAACCCATGCCAGGCGGGCTTTGTTTTTCACAGGGTAGCAACCAAACAAGCGTGCATGAAATCCAGCCACAACCGCAGGCCAGGCAAAAGATGCTCAGGGCGCAAGCCAAACTGATCTTATATCTCCCTGGCTCACATATACACATGTCTCGCTTGCGCTATTCATATAGTCCCATCTAACACTCTCCGCCCTTGTTCTCTCTCCATGTGACATGCACCCCCCTAAGTACCATAATCCCTCACTCCATCATAGGCGCAAGTACACCCCCCTCCTAAGTATGATTATCTCTTACTAGCCATCAGGAACACACGAATTGTCTCCTTCCATCCATACATCTATCTCGATATCTCTCGGGGCATCTTCTATCATGCACACACCTTGTCACTCGATCTCCCACCCATGTAGTCCCATCACAATCTCCAGGGGATCTCTCTATGATAAACATACACTCTCTCCTCCCCATGTCTGCATTTTCTCCGTACGTCTCTCTCAACCTCTCTCCCTTGTTTGTCAGACCCCTCTTTGGCCACGTGCTAGGGGTCTTGCTCTCTCGGTTCCAAGCAACCACACACTATCTCCTCACCTTGCCTCCATTGTCGAAGATGCATGTGTGATATGTTTGCATAAGACACGCATGCTTTTTCTCTACTTTTATTGTGTGTTGTCCATGTCTCTTTCACACACGCACACACACTTTTTTCACTCTCTCTCTCTCTCTCTCTCTCTCTAGTTAGGGACTCTGTCACGTCTATAAGCATATGGATGTTTTGAAAAGTCAATCCTTAGAAAATTTTGACCAGGTATATGTGGAGAAAAACATTTACATCTGGAACAATCATTAGATTCATCACGACATGTACTTACTTCATACTATCATTTATCTTTGGTATTGTAGATATAAGTAATTTCTTTATAAACTTGGTCAAAGTTTCAAAAGTTTGACTTAAAAAAATGTTGGAACTACATTATCGAACGGAGGGAGTAGCTCTTTCTCTCTCTCTCTCTCTGCTATCTCTCATGGGCCTCCCCTCTCACTCGAACTCTCTATACCGACGGATTATACACTCACTGTGTCAGCGTATAGCTTCGTATATTGTTTAGTTGACCGGTCAACCAATCCACATGCTGCCTTGTCAGCTCGTGTTCTGTATCTTCATGTGCTGGCCCATGTGGCAGTGGGTGAAAATAAGTAAACTAGAGGCCCATCTGACACACGGTGAAGTAAACAAAGTTGAAACCACTCGGGGTAGCACCCCGCACGCTAGTAAATTGAGGGCGCATTGAGGACACAGTTCCTGCACGCGAAGGACGCACTCGCGCACAATTCACCACTGCGCGGTGGCATGCACAGAAGGACGCACTCGCGCACAGCCAGCACACAACACACACCAGCACACGTGTACACCAGCGTCGCAGCCGGTTGAGATGGACGGCGAGGCAGCCAACAAGCGGAGGCGGCTCGAGCCAAAACCGCATCCGGCGAACCTGGACTTCATCAGCAGCCTCGCCCCACGACATGCTGCTTGTCATCATCGGCCTCCTCCCCACCAAATCTGCCGTGCGGACCGCCCTGCTCTCCCCGCGGTGGCGCCCCCTCTAGCGTTGCGTCCCCCTCATCCTCACCGTCGGTAGCTGCCTCTGCGATGGGGATTGCAAACGCATGGCCTCAGTCCCCAAGATCCTTTCGTTGCACCCTGGGCCAGCCAGACGCCTTGACATCCGCATGTTCAGTACGATCTGCAAGGTCCAACCCAAGTTCGACGAGTGGTTCTTATCCCCCGCCCTAGATCAGCTCGAGGAGCTCAGCATTGAAGCTGGACGATGTTGCTCTGTGCCACCATGCGTGCTCCGCCTCACGCCAATGCTACGCCGCGCCAGCTTCAGCTCCTGCTATCTTCCCCAAATTAATGCCGCGTCCGCCCTTCTTCTCCCTCAACTCAAGTAGCTCGACCTCTTCGACATTGTCATCTTGAAGAAGGCTATGGAGCACCTGCTCCACAGCTGTACTGCACTCGAGTACCTACGTCTTGAGCATATTCACGGGTTCATTAGCCTCCACATCGCCTCGACGAATCTCCGATGGATTTACGTGTCTTGCTGGCCCCGCAACAAGACATCAATTGGGAAGATATCACTCCAGCTGTTCCACGTTATTGTCATTGAGAATGCGCCTTTCCTCGAGAGATTGCTTGTATCGGATCTAGAAGGTCCAACAAAAATCAGGGTCATTCACACGCCGAAATTGATAGTGTTGGTGTACTTGTTTGCCAAATTCTCCGAACTCTTTATTGGATCCGTAATCGTTCAGGTACAACACTCATCTTCTTCTCCGTCTTCTTGAAATTCAAATTTTTAAATTTCTTCTTGATGTATTTATGACCGTCTTCTAGAAAATGATTCCCACAAGCTTGACCCAGTCCATGCGCATAGTGAAGATCTTAGCACAAAATCTATCGGCCCCAATCTAGATCAAGTTGTTGGATTCCTTACATGCTTTCCGTGCATGGAGAAGCTACTCATCGAGGTGAAACTTCTTTCCTATAAGTAAAAGGTAATCACAACGTAGCTCAATTTTTTCATAATTTTCCCAAATTACGATGACAAGTGTAGTGTTCAAAACTGCATCTACGCACTGCACCAAAAGAAATGTTTTTAGTATTTTTTCTCACGTGATCACCTGCATCGTTTTTATGTTGTACTACTATAGTAGCCTAGGCTAGTCATAGTGGAAAGTAACTTAGACTACTCCTGTAACTCTATGGTTACCCTAAGAGCAAGTACTACCTCCATCCTGGTTTACTCTTCCAATTTTGTAGTATCAAAATTTGACCATAGATTTAACTGAAAAAATGTTAATGCATGTCACTAAGAACTATATTGTTGGATTCGTATTTGAACATAATTTCAAATGGTGTAATTTTTAGTGACATGCATTGGCATTTTCTTAGGTAAATCTATGGTCAAAATTTTATACTAAATACGAGGTAGTATTCCCTCCGTCCCAAAATTCTTGTCTTACATTTGTTTAGATACAGATGTATCTAACACTAAAATGTAACTAGATACATCCGTATTTAGAAAAATTTAAGACAAGAATTTTGGGACGGAGGGAGTAAAAAAGTGGGCTATGTAGGCCAAAACATGTGCCAAATTCACTTGTGATGCATTTGGCATCGATGCCCCTCCATTGCTCACCTGGTGCCCCAATGTAGATCACCTACTTTGCTCCGGTGCCAAATTAACTCACGCAATGAAAAAACACTGTGTGGGAGAGAGAGAGGACTAAGGAAATAAAAAAACACTTGTTTGGGAGCGTGAGAGGCTGGTGTAGTTGGTTTGATTGATTTGTTTATACATGTGGGTCTGTGTGCACAGCGATGCCAACTCTCTCACATCGCGAGAGCGGTGCCAAAATCTTTTGATTTAACATCGATGCGTATTATGTGGCATACTTTTGCGAAATATGGCATCGGCCACATAGTGGAAGGCAACAAATGCCCAAGCTCTTCACGTGCTCCTAGTTAAATCAGAGGAAATAGAAAGAGAGAGAGAGAGAGAGAGAGAGAGAGAGAGAGAGAGAGAGAAAGTGAAAAAATATCACTAGCCAGCCAACCTATCGTATGAGCGAATGATATTGGTACCTCTTGATGACCCGGCAATCTTATATAGCCAGCTGCTCTAATATGTTCTCTTATTTTGCAGATAAAAAAAGACCCGAAAGTGAAAAATGTGTTGCACTATAACAATCTCATCGAATGCCTTGATCTCCATCTTACAGAAATTAATTTGATCGACTACCGAGGTAGCATATCTAAGATTAAATTGTCCAGGTTCTTTGTTCTGGAGGCAAGTGTGCTCAAGGTAATGAGGTTTGGCGTTCTCTGGCGCAACAATGAATGGCGTGCTGATCACCGCAAGCGTCTAAGCCTAAATGACAAAGTCTCCGCAGAAGCTGAATTTGTTTTTGAAACATCAAGTGGCCAAAGACTCGAAAACTTATTTGCCCATTAGTGACTTGTTTGGGCGGTGGATTTTAGTTTGTACGATAATGCTGCATCCACCTAAAGTAACGAAAGTTCTTACGTAAACTTCCTAGTAATTCCCTCTTCGTAGGTGCAACATTACTCCTAACATTTATAATATCAGTTTGAAACTTGTAATATTGCCGTGTCCTATTCCCGTGTTTTCAAAATCCTACAAATCAAACAGGTCCTGATTTGGTGATGATGTTGTGCCTCCCATCTTTCACCAATAGCCGTCGGATCTAGATCAAGTGCATACAAACCAAGCTTCTCGATTTTTGCAAAAAGATGCCCGCACTTGTTCCCTTTTTACAAACAACTCCTTGTCTCTCACAATCAGCCTTATCTCCTCCCCACCACATCTAGAAGGCTGTGGAAAAATCTAGCGCGATGGCTGCTGCCGGCACCGTCCACCACCAATCTTGGTGTTCCGTGCAATGCACGGGCATCTACGCACGGGAAATTATGTCGAACAGGCCTAGTTGTAAGTAGGCTAGCTCTACAGCCATGATGATAGTGACTGCAGACAGTGAGGCTGACTATGGTATGCGAACATGGCGCCTATACTCAGGTGTCATCTCCGGCGCAGGGTCTTGTCACTTCACTGTGAGGAGCAGCATGTAATAATTTGACCAATGGGTAGTACAGTGCTAGTACTCCTACTACTACATTGGTAGTACTACTACTAGTACTAGTAGCACCACCGTCTGGATTTAGGAGTACTACCATGTCCATCTGGATTTTAGTATTAGACTAGCAATATCTAGTAATGCATGTCACAAAAAATGTACTACTCCCTCTGTAAATAAATACATTGTGTTTTATTCCTATCGGCGAGAGAACTTAATGTCTTTTTGCTAACTAGAGTACTAATAGGATTACATGCAATGAACTAAACATTGCATGTCATGTTTGGTAGTTATGTCACGAAATAAGAAACAAGGAGGGAGTTAATGCACTGTGCCTAAGTGTTTTGGGATTATTTGGTTTTTGTAAGGTGACTTACACAACATTTCTGTTTACATGCATTAACATTTTATTTGTTAAATCAAAGGTCAAAACTTGGTGCAAAATGCAAAGGGGACCAATAAACCAGTAAACATCAAACTTCTCTCGTTTGGCCCCAACTAGAGGTCCGGTGAGATGACTATACTGCACCGACACAGAGGAGGACGCAGCTTCATTGACTTACGGCAACTGCCTTTGGGTGAATGACACGTGGGCCCAAGGGGTGGCTAGCCCACCTATCATACAGCCAAAGCCAGGTGCAGTAGAGGGCCGAGGAGTAGTACGAAATCCTACGCACCTACGCACGCTAACCAAGGGCAAGAGTGATCACTCGAGTCACAGATCAGTTGACTAGAAGCTAAGCTAGACCCATGGAGGCGATGAGTGCGAGCATCAGCCGGCTGCGCCAGATGGTCCACGACGCCGGCCTGCAGCCCGGCACCGAGGAACGTCTCCAGGTAGTATTGCTTGAGGCCACCAGGGCGAGGGGCCGCTTGGACGACAGCTTCGTCTCCTTGTTCGACGAGGTCCTCGTTGGTTTCCTCGACAAGTTCACCGTCGTCAAGAAGCTCACAGACGACTTTGACGTACGCCTCCAGCCGACGCGCCCAGGCTCTGTGATGCCCACCACCCTCAACGGCCACTATGGTGACAACCTCTTCGACACACTAGTGGCCCTGCGACTGCCCGCCCTCGCGCTGGAGAATGTCCACCTCGAGGTCGCGCTCGCCGCGCAGCGCCTGGCGCAGCAAGACACCATCGACATAATCACCCACATCTACGCGCGAATTGTCCACAAGGACTATTACATGCAAGAGGAGGATGATAGGATGCTGGCCTTCTTGGAACGCAGGGCAACCTTGGATGACATTGTTCAGAAGCACGTTGAGCTCGCCGCCAGCAACGCTGCTCCTCACACGTCGGTTGGTGACCCGGAGCACTAGGGCGTGAGGATGTCGTTGATGGATTCGTATGTATTTTTATCTTTCCGTCAAATCCATGTAGTAGTATATGATACTACTAGTAATTATCTTACCTTTTGCATCAACTTCATAATTTTCGTACGTACTCCATGCATGAACGGCGCCAGAACCAAACTTCTCATTACTCTAGGCAAAATCGCTATTTTCTATCTATCGGCCGCGCCATGGAGCAGAACCAAATTTTACAAGTTACGAGTTCAAAAGGAAAAGCCTGTCGTGTTCGCGTCGCACCCCCACACGGTTGGTCTGGCATGCCACTCAAGCAGGAATGCGTGTGGTGTTGCATTTTCACTTACAAGTGGGACCGCAGTTGAGCAAACCGACTATCGACAAACCCCCACCCCGCCCACCGTGTGATGGCTGAGAAAACAGGAGGGAGAAGAGATGGCTGTAGCACTGAATCCAAGAAAATTGGTGTCGGATGGGACTCGTGTGGGTGGCGTGTGCCGTACTGCTAGACGTGAATGCTAGTTATGGCCCATGCCACCCCACTATATCGAGCCTATATCGAGGTATGTAGAACAAATTTCCTGCAGTCCATGCTCAGCCCTCCTCTATCTCTTGTCCCAGCCAGCCAGCGGACGCGCGGAGCCCATCGTCTGTTTGCTCACATGCGGTCCCACATCTCAGTGAAAACACAAGAGGACCCACTGAACCTGCACATCTTTCACCTCGACGTGCTGGTGATGAAAAACAAATCCAATAAAGATCTTCGGTGGCTGCTTTTGGAGTTACTCAAGAGTAGTAAGATTCTATTTACAGTTTTACCCAAGATGCACATCTCGTGGCTTCAACTACCACTCTATTTTCTTTCATGACACGACCTGGATGCTAGATGTCCCACGTGTCGACAAAAGGAGGAAGAACCCGACCAAATCTTTGGTTGTGCTCTCGGATTAGACTAGTTGTGCTAACTAATTTTTTTTATTGTGTACTCCCTCCGTTCAAAATACTTGACTTCCATTTGTCCAAAAAGGGATGTACCTATATACTAAAACATGTCTAGATACATATATATTTTTACAAATAGAAGGCATGTATTGTGCAACGGAGGGAGTAGAATGGATGCAAGTTTTTATATTGGGAAGAAGAGTACATCCATATATTGATAGAGAGTTGGAGTTGGTCTTACAAGTGGGACCGCAGTTGAGGAAACCGACTATCGGCAAACCCCCACCTCGCCCGCGGCGCGATGGCTGAAGTTAGAGAAACGATGAGGTTGAAGAGATTGCTCTAGCACGGACTCCAAGAAATAATATGGTGTCAGATGGATGTCGTGGTGGTGGCGTGTGCCGTACTGCTGGACGTGAATGCTTGTTGTGGCCCATGCCACCCTACTACTCCTACTACTTACTATATACTACTAGTATCGAGGATTCGAGGTGCTGGTTACGTACATCGAACACATATTAACATATGGCTATAGTAAAAACACCCGCCCGACACGTGAAGCATGTGAAGCTAGTACAAATAGTGTACTACTATTGTTGATTGGCCTCATCCAATAACCTGTTGCAATGCACGTACAATTATGTATTCGGAAAATATTTTTTTGCCTCGTCGCACCACTTACTCAGAGAAGCGACTCGAAAGCCATTCATAAATTTAGTAAGTTTATCATAGGCATATCATTTTATTACATACAACAGGTCATCAACCCACATCGACAACGAGGATACACTATAAATACTACAGTTTCACCACACAACAAATAACAAGCAATGAAATGAACTTCAACTCAACCATTCCTCGGCGTTGGAAACGCTTGTTTTGAACCACAAGTGATTCTCTGGGACGGGCCATCCATTGTTGATCTGGAGACCAATGCAGGACCGATCATGCAGGATGAAGCGGACTACTATATCAGTACCAGGGTAGGGAACCACCCAAATGTCCGAGGTATAGACACAGTTGCTTCTCATAAATGGTACTACTCGTCCGCAGCAGTTGGATCGCCTTTCACCATCATCGGATAGTTTTGTCCAAGGAAGAGTGAGTTTTCTCCAAGACTATCAATTATATACCAGGGCGAAGGTATTGGCGCTAGCACACTAGTATCCATCCCGAATACCATGCAACGGGTGTTGGAATAGGTCCGAAGAGTGCGACCATGGGAGACAACACGTGCTCCCTCAGTAGTAACAAACTCAGTGTGCTGTATACACACAAGAAGAGGTGATCCATCGGAATTAGTTGCCAGGCGCCACTAAGTATATATGTTCTACTCGTCCTCATGCTCGTGATCATCACCATCGTCATCTCCCCCTTGGTTATAAAAAATTTCAAGTATAGGTGGTGGAATGTTCACAGGACCTTGGAAACACAAGAAGAAGGTTAATTAGTAAAGGGAAACTTGGTAACCCGCATGCATGTGGATGAAACAATTATAATTACGGTGGAAGACAAACGAACCAAAATCATAAGGATTCCTTGCAAAAACAGTGCCACGAGTGGTGGCAGCAAACACAAGTCCCTCGTATTGAATTGCATCACACTACTCATCCGTGTACAGAAACTGATTTTTGAGCAATATCCATCCAGTCAAACCACGAAGGACGGCAACAAGCTTGTCGAAGATAGTAACAACTTCATAGTTTTTGTAATTCCAAGAGCGGTTGGGAACTCGACAAATTGCTATCTTCCATAGAAGACAGTCACCATGATCGTATTTGAATGTGCGTACAATACCGGTGTGCTCAACCTCTAGGCAGTATGCTGAGACTTTTGGAACTGGAACCCGGTCACGAGTGTACACATTCACAAGTTCCCACTCGCAGTTGGACCCAATATAAACAACCCAATCTCCATTTGCGCCTGCCCAAGCCTTGCCCTCAAGCGATGGCATCTTAACATCATATGTATCATTATCAAGCGGCATCAACTTGCACAGGGCGAGGCCTCTGTCATCCCGGCGCCAGTCATCAGGGTCATGGTGAAGAAGATAGGGGAGATCAAACCGCTCCTTGACTCTTGGGTTCCTTGTAATGATGTTATTAGTTGAGTCGAGAATGGGCTTGAACGAACCTGCCATGCTAGCCGAGGTGATGACGTTGCACCAATCAATGAGTTCCTCCACCACGTCATCTTTCAGATCGGGGCAAGAATAACGAGATTGTTTCCGGCCTGTTCCCTCCATGGAGAAGATGATCGAACAATGGCAGAAGAAAGGGTGAAGGGCTGGAGGAAAACGGAGGACGAAGAGGAAGAGCATGCGACAGTAGTTCCAAATCGAGAGGGAAAGGCGAAGAGTCGGTGAACGGTAACCAGTTTGCCACGGTTCACGAAGAGGCGCCCCGGCCTACATGTCCATTCGGAAATACTACTACTCGCCGTCGTCTCACTGATATGTTGGAACGGGACCACATGTCAACGAAACATGATGTGTAATTTCTCGTGCAAAATGCGATCTGGCCGCGTTGGCCTGAGGTGCCGCATTAATTATCGACCTTTATTATTTTCATGGTGTGTCGTTCAGTTTTGAAGCACGACTAACTGGTACTGTACGCATTGAAAATATAAACTACTCTACCACTACTCCACCTCCAGTACTAGTAGTATAAAAAAGATATATAGGCTGAAGCTTCAGCGCTTTCTTGCTAAGGGCTGCCCACTTGCTTCTCACACTACCACCCTCTCTCCAGATCTAAAAAGACGGCCTCTCTCTCCCTCCTCACCGGTGGTCACAGATCTGCCGGGGAAGAAAAGGACGTGCAGCATTGACGCACTCGTCGTCGGCGAGCGAGGTCACGCACTGACGACAAGGCCGTCCTCTCAAAGCTAGCGCCCGCGCGGGATGGCCTCAGTCCCCAAGCTCGCGGCCGTAGTGTGTGAGGAGGACGACGACCACGAGCGAAGCCACTTCTCGCCGACCCTCAGGTATGCTACCTCTTTTCGAACCATACCCTTGTTCTATTTCCCCATCTGCCACGTCATTGCATGTGGATATTTTTCCACTCCACCATCTTCCCAATTTGCTATCCGCTGCTCTGCTGGCCATGTAGAGGAAACCATAATTTGCACTATTAAAGGAAACCCTACTTCATGCAGACTAATCCATGTCTAGGTTGAATAAGGAAAGGAAGGGAGACTGTACTGTCCAAGAGAGTAGGCATCGAACCAGCATCTAGGTTGAAAAGGGGAAAATCAGTAGCTAAGGAACGAGTCTCGTGTCTCTTGGTTGAAGAAGGGTAGAAAGGCATGACAACGCAATAGAGAATGACCAGGTCGATCGGTTTGTTGTCCTCACATAGGAAAAAGGTGGCTAAAGAGAACAAAAATGGGACGTAATCCACATATGCTGCCTGGATATTTGTTGCTCTGGACAACCATACCTTCCTCACCACTCTACGTCCGTGGAGGTACATCGTACTGGTGCGCCCACTGTCCGAATGGGCCTTCCATGCTCTTATTGCCACTTTTTTTGTTGTTAGTATAATGCCAGCAGTCAAGTCAAGCAATGCTACAGCTAAAGTGATGCCACATTCAACTAATGCCGCTCTCAGTCTAATGCCACCGATAAATTTAAGCAATGCCATTTAATGTCACTGGATTATTTCAGGGTTAGCTGTTGATTGTGGATGTATTAAAGATTTTTCAGCTAAGGCATTCTAATTATGTTGCATAGCCAGTATACCAACGATGAAACTTGTTACTACCTTCAGATTTTTGCACTGTTAATGCTTATAGATTACATACCTCACTTTCATGAGATAAGTTAATTTTTTTTGTACAGTGTCACCAAAATGCCAAGGTGTTGATGTCATTTTATAATGGTTAAACTGCACAAACAATTATGAAGATAAGAGGAAAGGTCAAGAGTGGGCACTTCCTCCTCCGGTTGTTCTCTTGATGCGTTCGATCAAGTTTTTATGTTTGATCGATTATCAAGATTGTGATAGCAATTTTTAAGGTCCCCCCGAGTTTGAAATGATATTTACCTTGGAGGTACATGGTTTGCAATTTTTTTTATACTATCATTAGTTAATAATGCTAGTTACCTTCAGACTTTTGTATTTGGTTTAATGCTCATGCACAGCTAGTATACCAATACTGAAACTTGTTACCTTTACATTTTGTATTGTTAATTCTTATAGAAACCTTTCAGTGCTAGAGTTTATTGAAATCTGTTCAGTAAAACCATTGTATTGTACCCTGTAATAAACTAACTACTCTACTGTTGCACTAGCCACTGGATTAGTGTATATTTGCAGTATTCGAATGGTGTTGCATTAGCGTATGGACATAAATAAAGTGTGGCAAGCTTTCCCAGATATGTGCTCAAGAAAACTACTACCTGTTTTTCTAAATACTAGACATTTGGATACTTTAAATTGAACCACGGAAACCTCTTATATTAAGGAACAGAGGGTATAGAGTTCACTCAAATTATCCCGGTAAAGCTAGTCACACCTTTGTTAAAATTAATGTTCATTATGTTATCGGAGGAGGTCTGTATGTTTGTCTCTAATGCCTGTCGACTACATACCTGACATCATGTTGTAATGTTAAGTCATTTCCTTTTGTACAGTGTCACTGAATTGTCAAGGCGGTGATGGCATTTTATTTTAGTAGAACTGCACAAAATTTGCTTCAAAGAAGAGGAAAGGTCAGGAATGGCTCTGTTTTTCAGAAAAAACTATGTATGCCTTCCTGACATCAGCCGTTGTTGCTTTATTTATTCCTTCAAACGGGTGGTTAGAAATAGTCTTGCTACCTTTTCCCATTAAGAAATTGGAATGCTTATATTTGTGAGTTTATGCTTCAACTAGTGCCACTTTTATAGTAATCACACTTTCAATATCTATGCAAACAGGATGCTCGATTTTAGTGGAACTGCACAAAAGGTCCAACTGGTTCAACATTAGGAGCATGTTTTTTTCCAAACCTTTATATCCAATTGGTGGCACTATGAGCTGTTCATTACGAAGGTACATGGTTTGCTACTATCTTGCTACTCTTTTTGTACTGTCATTAGATAGTAATACTAGTGGTTTGCATGTGAATTTATTGGCAGGGTGGACCTACATTGGAGGTGCAGGACAGGATTCAATGATTGGATGCTCAATTTCGGTTGTATCGATTTCACCTCTTCCATCACTGCGAACATGGATATCCTTGGTCTGATGAAGAATAGGCGCTATATTTCTGCTCTGAACCAGCAAATCAATTCAGTATGAAATTGTCCAGGGCAAAACATAACTGTATCAGATTGTCCAGTGCACAACATGACAGATGCTAAGCGGAAGAGACATGTTTAAACCGAAAATACATGGTGTGGTATATGTCTACTAGTTACTTGATATTTGTGCAGATAGAGATATCTGCCCGTTGCTATTTGGCAAACAAATAAAGTGTCTGCAATTTTGGTTGAACTGCATAAGAGAATAGTATAGTCACTGAATGCAGTGCCATTTGAAAATAGACACAGAAAGATTGGATAGTCACCTCATGGACTGCAGAAAAGTAGTAATGTACTATTTATTGTCCAACACTAGGTGCTTCATTGCTCTGGTCTGATTATACAATGGGTATCATTTTGTCTAAGTTAAATTTTGTATTCCGAAAATAGTCTCGCAGTGTGATCGAGAGAAGACCAAATCATATTGCAGTGGATGTTCCTCCATCATGTATAGTTCATTCTCATGGTTCCAGTTGTTGGTGAAACCACTTACGTTTGCAAGAGGAATTGTAGACTGCACAAACAAATTTGTCTTTCAGTCTGTACTGAATGTTAGCCAAGAGAAGCATCCATGTTAGTAGGAAGAACAGATGTTTTTTCTAGATCTTTGCTTTTGGAGCTACATATTTGTATATGATTTGTGAATCACTGAGATGCATTAACATGTTGATCTTATGTATGGGAATCATACTAGTTAGTTTTAGTTGCGACGCCAGATCCGAAGTGGTTGATCTTTGCTTTTGGAGCTACATATTTGTATACGATCTGTGAATCATTGAGATGCGTTAACAGTTACTTATTTCTGTTCGCTCAATGTTTACAAGTTACTGATCGATCACTAGCTAGCCTACAAATGCGCTCCTGGCAGTTTTATTTGCGACGCAAGATGCGAAGTGGCATTTTTTTGAATAAAAATGACTATCTCTGAAGAAACTGACAAGCTACACTATCGATCCTACACGGATAAATAGCGGAACATGCACGTACTACCTCCTTTCCGGTTTACAGGGCTCAAAGAAACGACCCACTCGATCCTACACGAATAAATAGCGGATCATGCACGTACTAGTACTTCCTTTCAGGTTTACAGGGCTTAATTCAAACCTCTCGCCAACCAAGGTACTCGCCCCGTCGGGGTTTATTAGTCCCGTGAGCAAAGCAGCAAGACCAAGGCATGGCAATATTTAACGACATGTAGAAGTTTAAGCCTAATTAATTCCAGCGATTTAACTGGCTGCATGCGTGCCCTCGGCTGCGACTCGTTGCATGCTACTCCGTGTACTGGCAGCGAGCGATTCTAAGTGCCTGCATGCAGCTGGCCATAATTAAGGTAGCTAACTGATGTGAAAAAAGATGCGCTTTAATTGTTCCGGGCTTTTTAAATCCGTGGAATCATTATTGACGAGGGAGATTATTCGAGTGCACTCGTTTGACCGCCATGCCGGCGTGCGACCCAGACGGGACAGGACGGCACAGTCATAATTTCAGTTTCTCTAGTTTTCCATGACAAGCTGGCGCGCTAAGCCATTATGCATTGAATTCTGATGACCGTCGCGCTACCTTCCGCCGGTGGCACCGTGGCCCAACTCGCCATGTCCTCATAAGCCCTCACCGGCCCGACGTTGCTCGCCACGTCCGCGATGCCCCCGCCCGTCCGCGGTAGGCGATGCCAGAGGCGGTCACCGCCGGAACTAGTGTTCGGTTTTTCACCGGAAGGCAGACGGAGGGAGGAGGCATTCTATATGCCTTTAGATGGCAATGCGGAGATTGAGGAGTTGTTCGAGCGCGACCGCCTAGCAGAGGAGCAGGAGTTGTTGGAGCGCGACCGCCTGACGGAGGAGCAGCGTATCGCCGATTTGCGCCACTAGCGGGACATGGAGCAGCAGCGCACCGACGCTCTGAGTCACGAGTAGAGCACCCACAACTGGGCCGACTACGTGGAGGCCGGCGCCCAGCAAATAGCCCTGGAGGCTGTCGGGCACGCACGCGTTCACGATGCTGATTTTTACTACCAGCTCGTCAAGTGGGTTTCTCGATTGGATGCCGAAGCTTCGGTGGACCACGCCGGCATGGAAAGGGCCAACGCGTGCGAGCAACGCGCCCTATCGCGCCTCTTGCAAGTCCGAGGCGAGGCGCAGGACGCCAGTGCTGGCGTTTAGCGTGTACCACAGATGGCGGCCAGAATCGTCTAGTTAGCTAAGAGTAAGTTAGTGCTTGTACGCTACTAGAGTATTAGTGGGAGTAGATAGTTAACTTGGCTATGATGGTTGTCAACGTGGAAGTTCAGTACTCTATATGTGGATCAGACCTGTTACTTTGCTCTGAAAGTTGAACTTTCCGTTTGAACATATGGAATGGGCTGATATTTTTTTAAATGGGTTGTATTTGTCCTCCAGGGTTTAGAGGCTGACTTGTGGGCCTACCAAGTTGACGCGTACACAATCAGGAGATGATTGTACATGGAGAGGATGATAGCAGGGACCCGCCAAGGTCATGGCAGTACGCAAGCAAGTGCCCCTTATTTCAAGCCAATAAAAAAATGGCTCCTCCTAGTGGATTTCTGACATCTGGGTCCCATGCCATTGTCAACGTAGTTAATAACTGAGAGAATTGCACAACGAGCGGCTGACACCAGGGACCCAGCAGCTCGCCCAATTATTTTTGTTTTGGGTTAATTTGATAAATGCCACTCCAAATCTTGTGTATCCGAGAAATGCCACTGCAATTTCCAAACTTTGAAAAATGCCATTTCATGCCATTTCTAGTGGCATTTTTCGAAGTTTGGAGTGGCATTTTTCAAAGTTTGCAAACTGCCGTGGCATTTTTCAAAGTTTGCAAAAATTGCAGTGGCATTTTTCAAAGTTTGGAAATTGCAGTGGCATTTTTATGAATCGCCATAATTGGAGTGGTATTTATCTAATTTGTTTTTGAGACGGAAGCATGGTGTCAACTGGGCTGTGCGGGACACTCTGGCCTGTCTAGACAACCTTTTCTTTTATGTTTACCACAGACCAGCCCAGTAGTTTTTTTTCTTTTTGAAAATCGCTAGCCCTGTTTTTTTGTGATTTGTCAAGTAAGTCGCTTTATCAGGCCTGTTGGGCTGCAAATCTTTCAAGATGAGGAGAGCTTCATTCGGCTGGCCGAGAAAATGGCCTATCAGTAATGAGAAATGGGTTGTACATTTATAAAACACATCAAACCAACAATTAGTTTCAAATATCTTTTTTTCATTTCGAGATTTTAAATTGCATTGATTTTTATGCGTGGACAATTTATTGGATTTTATATTGATATACATTTATTTTTAAAATTAGTCCGAATGTGACTCGAAATTTCGGGATTAAAAACAGTTCAGACCGCACCGACATATGCAAAAAAATTATACTTTTTTAACCGTGCCCACAATATGGACTGTAATGCTAACAAAAAGAATATGGGCTCCAAAAAACCCCGTAAGAATTAGTAAATGGGTTGTAAGTTATTTGAAATAATGGCAGATGGCCTGTATGCTGTTTTCCACAGATTTGAGGCTTTCCACAGATGGCCTGTATACTGTTGGATGTCCATCCAACGGCCGTCGTGCTTCTTCAATCTCCGCTCTTCCTGCTCCAGCCGCTCAAACAAGTGCTGGCGGGACTGCCTGCTCCCTCCTCCCCGCGGCCGGTTGTGCTGCCGCGCAGGCCTCACCGCCCCACCGTACTCCCATTGCTGGCCTAGCCATCCCTCTACTCACCCACACCTGCTGTTATTCTCCGGCGACGGCAGACGAACCAGTAAACCCTCATACAGTTGTACTCCCCTCCGTGTGGGATACAACTGCCGAGTCTTCCCTGCCTCCGTGTCGTTCCCTTCCTAGGCCTCGGCGTCATCCACCGCACTGGTGCTCTCGGCGTGGCGTGGTCAACGTGGTCAACGACCGACATGCGTCAGAAGTGGACTGTACGTGGAGAGGCTGACAGCTGGGTCCACGGCCGCACGCAAGGAAATGCCTCCTTCTTATGCGCGAAATAATGATTCCTCCACCTAACATCTGGGACCCACCGAAAGAGCCTCTGTATTTAGCAAAAACAATGTTACCGCCGTTGACAGCTTGGTCCCACCAGCTATATCTTCGCACGCAAGGAAGTGCCTCCTTATTACGAACAAAAAAATGAATACTCCCCCTGCTAGCTGGGAGCCAGTATAGTGGGCCTACTAAGTTGACGGGGACGTAGGGCTTTGTCAACTTAGTCAATATGCATGATTCTAGCTCGACTGACCATACGATGTCCATCCAACGGCTGTAGTGCTTCTTCAACCTCTGGTCTTCTTGCTCCAGCCGCCCAAAGCAGTGCCGGTCGTGCCGCCTGCTCCTACCTCCCGTGGCCGACTGTGCTGCCGTGGAGGCCTCACCGCCCCCATACTACTCCCACCGCTGGCCAGGCCATCCCTCCACTTCACTCACCCACACCCCCTGTTATTCTGCGGCGACGACAGCGCAGCCGAACCAGTGAACCCTCTTACTCCTCTCCGCTTGGGCATCCACTGCCGCGTCTTTCCTGGCTCCGTGTCGTCCTCTTCCTAGGCCTCGCCATCGTCCACCACCGTAGTGCTCTCGGCGTGGCATGGTCAATGTGGTAAACGACCAAAATCCATCGGAAGAATAGTGTACGTGGAGAGGCTGACAGCTGGGTCCACGGCAGCCGCAAGGAAGTGCCTCCTTGTTACATGGAAAATAATTATTCGTCCACCTGACAGCAGGGACCCACCGGACGGGCCACCAGTATTTCACGAAAAAAACATTTGCCCCTGACTGCTGGGACCCACCGGAGGGGCCACCGTATTTCGCGAAAAAAACGTTCCCCCTGCTGTCAGCTCGGACCCACCAGAAGTGCCTCCTTATTACGCACAAAAAAAGAATACCCCCTACTAGCTGGGACCCACCTTGGTGGGAGGCTGACTTGTGGGCCTACTAAGTTGACGGGGACGGAGGGCTATGTCAACTTAGTCAATATAAATGATTCTAGCTCCAGTGACCGTACAATGTCCATCCAATGACCCTAGTGCTTCTTCAACCTCTGGTCTTCTTGTTTCAGCCGCCCAAAGTAGCGTCGGTCGTGCCGCATGCTCCTGCCTCCCATGGTCGGCAGTGCTGCCGCGGAGGCCTCACCGCCCCTACTATTCCCACCGCTATCTAGGCCCTGCGGCGACGGCAGCCTCACACCGCAGCCGAACCAGTGAACCCTCGTACTCCTCTCCGCGCAGGCTTCCACTGCCGTGTCTTCCCCGGCTCCCCGTCGTCCCCTTCCTAGGCCTCGCCGTTGTCCACCGCCTTGGTGCTCTCGGGCGGCGTGGTCAACGTGGTCAAGGAACGACTTCCATCGGACGTGGACTGTACATGGAGAGGCTGACAGCTGGGTCGACGGCCGCAGCAAGGAAGTGCCTCCTTATTACACAGAAAATAATGATTCCTCCACCTGACAGCTGGGACCCACCGGACGGGCCACTCTATTTTGTGAAAAAAAAACATTTCCCCCTAACTGCTGGGACCCACTAGCTACATCTTCGCACACAAGGAAGTGCGTCCGGGCAAAAAAAAGATTCACCCCCTGACTGCTAGGAACCACCAGCTACATCTTCTCACGCAAGGAAGTGCGTCCGGGCAAAAAAATGATTCGCCCCCCTGACTGCTGGGACTCGCCAGCTACATCTTCGCACACAAGGAAGTGCGTTCGGGCAAAAAAAAGATCCGCCCCCCTGACTATTGGGACCCACCAGCTACATCTTCGCACACAAGGAAGTGCATCCGAAAAAACAATTCGCCCCTGACTTCTGGGACCCACCAGCTACATTTTCACACGCAAGGAAGTGCGTGACAGTCGGGACCCACCTGGTCGAAGCGTACGTAGGATTTTCATTCTGGTCGCGAATGTGTACGTACATATATACTGGTCGATGTAGAGGCGTGCACGTGTCATAGTAGAGGCGCGCACGTAGCATGTACACGTACGTCCAGCGGCCAGTGTGCAAGAAAGAAAATACGGCCATGTATGTGTACATATGGGCGGGGTTTCGAACGCCTACTCGCCCATACGTACGGACAGGGCTTGTGTACATGGCTGGGTCGAAACAAAGAAACAACTTCGTCGTCGTGTTCATGGGGAGCCAACCGGCTGGGTCGGAACGGAATGCGTCGTCATGTTCATCGGGAGGGCTTGGACGGAACAGGCGATGGAAACGAGGCCTGGCGTACCGCAGAACAGAGGAAACGGCCTTGTGTTCGACCGGCCACGTTCGAAACGGGATCCTGTTGATCGGGAGGGGTCTGCTGTACCGCAAGACGGAGGAAATAAACCTCCTACGGTCGAAATGGGGGTCCTGTTGATCAGGAGGGGTGTGGCATACTGCAAAACGGATAAAACGGACCTCCTACGGTCGAAACGGGGGTCCTATTGATCGGGAGGGGTGTGGCCTACTGCAAAACGGACAAAACGGACTTGTGTTGGAGCACTACGGTCGAAAAGGGGGTCCTGTTCATCGGGAGGGGTGTGGCGTGCCGCAAAACGCATGAGATACTGTTCATCTCCACCGTCGACCTCCTCCAGCCTCCACGGGCTACCGTCGACCTCCTCCAGCCTCCACGGGCTCCTGTTCATCTAGCCTCCACCGCGCGCTACTCCACCGGCTACTGTTCAACCACCCCTCCACGAGCATCCCTCCACCGTCTACTGTTCATCCAGCCCTCCACACCACGGGGTCCTGTTCATCCAGAGGCAACGCCACAGCTCATTGTTCATGCAAACCCCCTTGCAATGCTCACTGTTCATCCCACAGGCAGCGTCGATCGGCTTAAGTTAGCAGCAGTAGCGAAGGAATCGCTCGATTGGGTTCAGTTAACAAGCATCGATCGATCGCTCGGGTTCAGTACCGCGTAGCCTGCAGTGCAATTGCTCGTGTTCAGTTAGAGCCCAACGCCTCGCTTGGGTTCAGTTAGAGCCAACGCCTCGCACACACGCGCGTACGTGTACGAGAGAAACGCGCATCGCTCGCCCCTGACCTCTCATCATAACCGGGAACTCCCCGAAATTTTCCTCGACCTCGCTTCTACCACGGTGTTTTCCATCATGAACGGCCCAAAGAATGTCATGCAGCTGCGTCTCCGGCCCGCCCAGGACGAAAAGCCCATTTTCTGTCATGATTTTTTATCATAGAAGTAGGAGCCCACCACATTTATGATGATACCGGGTTTTGCCACAGTTATCGTCATAGAAGTTTCATATGTATGACAGAATTTTTTTTCGTTCGGCCCAAAATGCCACGGATGTGTCTTTTTTTGTAGTGTAAATCCATGCTCTTTCTTATCTGCGCAAACAGGAATACTCTACTACAAATGTTGTGACGGTCAAGAGCATTCGCCAAGTTCTTGGGTGGTATGACACGGCTAGCCAAGATGGATTTAATCCGGATATTCACTTTATCAAAACACTCTAATGGGTTGGTTCTGAATCTTGCAAACTGGGAATCAATGAGATATGTAGGCATCTTTGTTGTACTTATTATTTGAATCTTATTTGTTGGATCTGAATCTTGGAAGCTGGGAATCAATGAGATGTGTAGGCATATTTGTTGTACTTATTATCTGAATCTTATTTGTTGGTTCTGAATCTTGCAAGCTGGGAAACATGACATGATGATGCAGAGGACAGCAACAATAACAAACTGTTCAAACTTGGTAGTATTGTCTATGTGAAAGTGCGGCAAATGTGCTGATCATGTGTGTCCTGAGAATAATAATTCTAATTGTTGTGCATGTTGATCCTGTGGCACTGATAGAACGAGCCAATGCATTGCTTGTTTTAATAATACATTTTAATTAAAGCTAATTAAATTTAAGTAAAGTGACCACTAACACTTGTTATTACAGTACCAATACAGACCCACTCATGAACCGACGTGTGTGACCGGAATAGGTTTCTTAATGGAGGCATTTGAATGCACCAAGGGTGCATATTCTGCCGGCGGTGCAGCGGTGGGTAGTAACTGTTGTCGCCTATACACACTCAGTTTACTATTGAATTCAGTTCCCTGAGAGCTGAAAAACAAACTGTTGCTGCTGCCTACTCACTCGTTCACTTGAAGAGACTCCAATGGCGATCCGAGGGGTGAGCCTACTGGATATGGACTTCAACAAGGAGTTCACCTTTGAGTTCTCCATTCAGTCCAATGGTGGCACCAAGTTGAATGTGATGTACACCAACGATCCAGACTCGGTGAAGCTCTGCCTTACCGACTTCAAGCAGTACCTACAGGACGAGAAAGCACAAGGTCGCAGGACTAGACCTTGTACCCATCCATTCATCTCCTAACCGGGACCAGCGGATCGTGGTCGCCCAGGTATGCGTGCAGGATGAGGTTCTCTGTAACACCCCCAGTGTCATGCTACAGTAATCCCCTGTTAATGGTGCCATGTCATCATGTTACTGTTGCTACCTTCACTTGATCCAAATCACAATTCAAATTCAAACCCAATTTAAAGTAAAAAAAAATCATTTTTTGTCACACCTGAGAACTAAAATGTTCATTATGTGGGAAGTATTCTTTTGGTAATATTGGTGGTGAACCAACATTTTTGCAAAATGTCTAAATGGCCTAAAATTAGCTAAAACAGAAAGTTAAAAAAAACTAAAAGAAAAGAGGAGGTGGGAGAGAGAGAGAAGCCCCTGACCCCATCCCCCCTTTTCCCCACTGGGCCTCGACCCCGCCGGCCCAGTCGGCCATCCCACATGCCGGCCCAATCTCCCGCTCCCCTGGACTATTAGGCCGCTTCCCCCCCCCCCGTAACCCTAACCCCCCCCCCCCCGCACGAACCCCCCCCCCCACTCCTCCTCGTTCCCCACTCCCCCCTCCCTCACCCGATCCTGTATGGATCTGGATCGGGGAAGATGCCCCGGCCCCGTCCAACGCCGCCGCCGCCCAAAGAACCCCCCTCCCCCTCGCCGGATGCCTTTCCTTCCTCCACTCCTCCCCCCTCTCTCTGCTGGATCCGGGCGACCCACGTCGCCCCTGACCATGCCTCCCCGACCACCGCCACGACGACCCTCGCGTCTGCCCCGACGGCAGCCGGTGCCCCCGTCGCTCGACGCCGTTCGCCGTCGCCTGCTCACCCTCGCGCCGGACTGCCCCGTCCCCGCCTCTCCATCGCCGGCCGACCCCAAGCCTCGCCGCCCCCGCTTCTCTCCATCGCTGGTGAGGCCCACGGCCTCCGCCTCCCCTTTTCCTCCCGTCGTCGCGCACTGTACCGTCCCCGCACGCGCCCCCTATCGCGCTCGTCGCGCCCAGGCGTCGTCCTACCTGTGGTCACCGTCCCGCACGTGCCCGGTGGCCGTGCTCACCGCATGCGCTGACCGCGCCGTTGCTCGCCGTCCGCCCGCGCCCCGCAGCCCCTATCCGGCCAACCGCCCTCGTCCGTGCCCAGCGCCACTCCGCCGCGCCATGCACTCCGGCGTCCGACGCCCGGTGCCCGCGCCCGCGCCCCCTGGGGCCTGCCCCCAAAACTTTGAGAAAGTTAAACGAAACGAAAAATGTATTTGTAAAAATAAATAAATAATAGTAATTAAATTAATTAATTGATTAACCTAATTAATCATGTTAATTAACCTGTTAACTACTTAATTAGTTTAAACTAATCCTGTTAGTCAAATAGGCAGACAACGACAGGGGGCCCCACCCCCTGTTGACTAGTCAAGCATTGACTAGTCAACTGGGACCCCCTGGACCCACAAGTCATCCCTTTGGTACACTTTTGTGTGCACAGATCTGGGTGCACCTAGCTTTTAACCTGTTTTTTTTTGAATTAAAAGTAATTTCAGGAATTGTTTAAATCTTTGAAAATTAATATCAAATAATCCGTAGCTCGGATGAAAATACTTTGTACATGAAAGTTGCTCAGAACGACGAGACGAATCTAAACACGCAGTCCGTTCATCCGTCACATGCCCCTAGCATGCTGAACATGGAACTTTTCCCCTCCGGTCATCTGTCTGACACAGGTCCGGAACCGGGAACACCTTCCCGGTTGATTTCCCCCTTCACCTATAACGTCTAGGACCGCGTTAGAGCACGCTTAGCGCTACGTATCGTCATGTCATGCTTAGTGTTACCTCTGTTTGCTATGTATTTACTGTTTCTTCCCCCTCTTCTCTCCGGTAGACCCCGAGGCCGCTGATGCCCCGGTGATCGACTACGTCGTCGACAACGACCCCTCCTTGCCAGATCAACCAGGCAAGCCCCCCCTTTGATCATCCCGATATCGCCCATTCCTTTCTCTCATGCTTGCATTAGATTTTGCTACTGTTATTGTATGCTCCTATTCTGATGCATAGCCTGCTTTTGTACCTGTTATTGCACCTTACCTGCTTATCCTAAACTGCTTAGTATAGGCTGGTTAGTGATCCATCAGTGACCCCCACCTTGTCCTTGTTGCCCCTGCTTCATCATTGAAGACCCGATCAACGGGATTGAAGACCAGGCCCCGGCACCGCACATCACTTTCCCCTTAGTTGCTCGACACTGCTGGGTTACTATCAAGTGCCGAGGGTGAGACCTCTACAGCACTTCTGATGTTAACCTGTAGTGTAGCTATTCGGTCGTGGTCATCGAGGGTGATTTCCTCCTTAACCACTTCCGATACGGCTCTGTCGTGCAACCCCTCAAGTGTGAACCTCGAGGGTGATTCCTCTACGTTCACCTTGATGATTACATTGAGTGGAACCCACCGGGGGTGATTCCTTGGGTTTTCCTCTTGATGTTTGGACACACGGATACTTGGACTTTACAACTGTTACTTGGAAAGTGATGTGGAGACGGGTTGACCTGGAAGGTGCCCGTGAGATAATTACGAGGCGTGGCCGGGCATTCTTAGCCCTTGCCGCAAGTCCTCGAGACGGGGCAACGGGGTCACCTCTTTCGTGAGTCTCTGCTTGTTACCGCGCGTTCCTAATCCACTACGATTTGGATATTTGATCCGAGGGGCCTCTGGCCTGATAGCACTAACCATCACGTGGGCATAGTATGGGCGTTCTGCGTCGTGTACATCAGCCGAAGCTTAATAGACGTCAGCGACGGAGCGGCGCGCGCCGGGTTGGACTGGTAAGCTCCTGCCTTTTTAGGGAGGTAGCTAGGTCTGCTCACCGGCCGCCCACGCAACGTGCAGGAGTTTCCGGGGAGATGGCCCATGACCCCTGGGGGCATAGGTTTAGTCCGGCGTGCTGACCTCTCTGTTAAGTCTAGGTCGGGTTGCGGCGTATTGTTTGGCCGAGGCCGGGCATGACCCTGGAAAGTGTGTCCGGCCGGAGTTAAGCGAGCGTGGTGGGTAAGTTGGTGCACCCCTGCAGGGAAGAAACAATCTATCGATAGCCTGTCCTACGGTAACGGACACTTGGAGTTGTATCCCGATCGATACAACTAGAACTGGATACTTGTGATGAGAACTGGATGGAGATGAGGATTTGATTGTGATGATAACTGGATAGTATGGCTCTGGGATTGCTTTCTCGCAGGGAGTCGAGAAAGGATCTCTGGCCGAGGTTGATAACACTACTACCGCTTTACTTTATGCTACTCTACTCCCTCTTGTTTGCTGCAAGATGGTGGTTTCCAGAAGATGCTAGTCTTCGATAGGACTAGACCTTCTCTCTATTCTGGCATTTCTGCAGCCCAGTCCACATATACAGCCTTCCTTTGATAATGTTGCATATGTAGTGTAGATCCTTGCTTGCGAGTACTTTGGATGAGTACTCACGGTTGCTTTGCTCCCCCTTTTCCCCCTTCTTTCTTCTTTCTGGTTGTTGCAACCAGATGGTGGAGTCCAGGAGCCAGATGCCACCTTTGACGACTGCTGCTACCCCGAGGGTGCCTGCTACCACGTGACGGACGCCGACGACCAGGAGTAGTTAGGAGGCTCCCAGGCAGGAGGCCTTGCCTTTTCGATCGTAGATGCTTTTGTGCTAGCCTTCTTAAGGAAAACTTGTTTAACTCATGTCTGTACTCAGATATTGTTGCTTCCGCTGACTCGTTTGTATTCAAGCTGATGTATTCGAGCCCTCGAGGCCCCTGGCTTGTAATATAAAGCTTGTATTATTTTAATTTGGTGTCTAGAGTTGTGTTGTGATATCTTCCCGTGAGTCCTTGATCTTGATCGTACACATTTGCGTGTATGATTAGTGTACGATTGAATCGAGGGCGTCACAAGTTGGTATCAGAGCCGACTGCCTGTAGGTATCCCCCTTTCCAACTACTTGGCCGAAGTTGAGTCTAGTCACTGAAAAACTTTTACTAACACTGGCTGTGTGTCTTACGGGCCCACGTCGCCATTGGGTGGTATTAGGATCTTTTATTGCTCGTCTATACTCTTGGACTCTGATCTCTCGTCTATTCGGGTTAAACAATTTACTAACTCTAACGCTAGGTTCTTGCAATCACTTCCTCCCGGTGAGCCCCGACCTTACCGATGATCACTTGCTTCGCCAGAAGATTCTGCGGTTACTCCTCGATGTTTCTCGAGACTCTGTGCACACTGCCTTACAATTCCTGACCACCGGTAATCCTCGTGAATAACCTCCTTGCCATTTGTACCTTCATCCCCAGTTGCTCATGTTGATACAAGATACCCCTAGCACTCTCCGTTGTTCCGAGAATCCTTGTGCCTTCTGCTTTGCAGCTTCTTTTTCTACTAAGGATAATTCACTTAACCGGGGTCCGCTCATCCCCGGTTGTTCATATGCTTTTCAAAATACTTGGAAATACTACCCGATCTTTCGAGTATCCTCTTCAAACTATTGCTCTGCAATTAATTGTCTGCTTGCATTATGGATGCTTTCCATATGTGTAGCAATATTCATTAGTATCCTTCGACACCTTCATTTTGATCCTATTGATTCAACATGTGTGTGAAGGCACCCAATCATCAGTGATCCTTCTATATCTTTTTGGCTTAGACATCATTTTGAACATGAGCTGGTTCTCGACCAATCTATTTGTCATCAATTGTGCCCCTAGGTCTATTCTACCTATCCCTCCTTGATCAGAGCGTCTACTTCTGATCCTTCGTTTAGGAAATCATAATTCCTTTGTTATCTAAGCATCGAATTATTCAGATGTTCTATAATCCGATGCCCTTGCATTCTTTCTTCCTCTGATTGAGTACCGATACTCACATCAGCTCCATTATGGACCGGCAGGCCCATTGCCGGGTTGTTATCCGACAACATCCTTCATATGCAATAACCTTGTGAGCCTTTTCTCGGATACATAAAGCCTTTGGTAAATTGTATCCTCTCCTTTTGTCAACCATGCTCTGCTTCGAGCTTGTGTTGTTTACTTTTGAAGTTTGTGGAATAGGTTCCTAAGATGCCCCTATGGGTTGAACCTATGCCTCCCCTAATCTGTTTGAACCCGAGAGTTTTTAACGAGTCTTACTCTTCTGGTGTTTTGCCAGATAACATGTCAACACTACAACTTCATTGAACGCGAGAAGTAAATGAAAGGATATGCATTGAAGAAGTGGGAGTCGACCTTGAACTTTGTGTTCATGCCCATGGACCCGATGTGGAACTTATCATGGAAGCTTCTTGTGATAATAATAATCCCCTTGTTATAAGTTCATATGGTAACTATGTTTGGTCCTTTGCAACTGTGGTTCTGACCATGATTGTTCCCCTTTGATTCCATTTCTCGAACAAATTAAAATACTTGTCTTCTATAGATCTTTTCATCTGTCCAACCTCTATTTCGATCTACCTCGAGTGTTGCCCCCTGTTATCTCGAGGATATTGTGTCATTGCACTACCTCTTGTGAATTCTCATTGGAATGATACTCCATCACATCATTCCTAGCCTGATCGGCTATATCATTATCGAGCTAATTTTAACTGTGCTATCCGGTCCTTCTTCTGGAGCACAACTTCCGACGACGAGCTATGCTTACGTCAATCTTCCTCATCTTATCATTCCTCCTTGAACAACAAGCTCGAATCCAAGCTTGTGCCGTATACGTGGTTCCAATAGCCTTTGCTTCAACATTCCTTTTGCTTGATGTCGTTGCTGTTCGATGGCATCTTCATAGAGCCTCTCGACAAAGGCGTCGTGATCAGCATCAACATTTTGACTTCTGTTGAAATGACAATTGAATTCATGGTGAGAAATACCATCCTTGACCTTCAATGATTTGAATTATCATTAACAACCCCCTTATCTCCTTTCCAACACATGTTGATCATGTCTTGGTTATACCTTGGACTCCTTGCTATTCATGCAATCGTTCTTTGAGTATTTCTTGTGATCTTCAACTCCAGCCCCTACTTGTAACACCAAGTTAATGCTACCTCGAAGCATGACTGAGGTGTTCCGAATATCAACCATGAACATTGGAAGCACACTGTCGAGTGTTTCTTGATCTATTATCCAAACACCATTGTATGGGTAATATCATGATTATCCCCTCGCCCCCTTTATCTAAATGATATTTAAACTTGTTGTCATATCATGTATATCCTGCTCCGCTTCCCCTTGGGAGGGATATAATCCCAACTCTTATGAGTAAACACATCTTCCCTTCCTTTGGGTTGTTGATTCGATAAACACATTTTCCTTTCAATTGGTTTGCTCAACCTTTCTTGTGATCTATATATGTTATAAGCAGAAATAATTCCCTGCTTATGGAAACACCTCGGTTTACAACTCTGTCAGTGTGACCCTGTTACTATTGCTGATGACATCCTGGTAACCCCCGATGGACGAGAACTTTGCCTATTGGTCCGCCTCGTTCAACGAGCAGGAAAATGGTTCTCTTCGTCCCTCGCCCTTGGCACCAACGTTGTTGCCAACATAACTGACAGTCTATCATCTGACATGCCTTGCTATCGGCCCCCTTTCTTCTATTAACCCACATGGTGGGCCCATAACCCACAGTTCCATAAGTTCGGAACCTGACTCTCCTGTATATCTTTGATTCTGAAATATTCTTGCATTTGGCTTCGTATCATGTCACGAGCCGCCTTTCGAGAGATGATCTATTCCCGATGCTCTGAACCCCTTTCTCACACTCTGTTCAGGTATCAATCGTTTGTCCATTCGTTTGAAACTCCCTATTGTACCTTCATACTTTGCTCTCGATGTTTTAATAAGTTTCAACTCGAGGGATACTTCTGCCTCATTCCCTGAGTTGTTCACCAGATACTTAACCCTATAAGGATTAGTTATCCCGAAGTTACTCTTTACTTCCCCACTTAAATCTCGGGACAAGATTTCTTGTAGTGGAGGAGATTTGTAACACCCCCAGTGTCATGCTACAGTAATCCCCTGTTAATGGTGCCATGTCATCATGTTACTGTTGCTACCTTCACTTGATCCAAATCACAATTCAAATTCAAACCCAATCTAAAGTAAAAAAATTCATTTTTGTCACACCTGAGAACTAAAATGTTCATTATGTGGGAAGTATTCTTTTGGTAATATTGGTGGTGAACCAACATTTTTGCAAAATTTCTAAATGGCCTAAAATTAGCTAAAACAGAAAGTTAAAAAAAAACTAAAAGAAAAGAGGAGGTGGGAGAGAGAGAGAAGCCCCTGACCCCATCCCCCCTTTTCCCCACTGGGCCTCGACCCCGCCGGCCCAGTCGGCCATCCCACATGCCGGCCCAATCTCCCGCTCCCCTGGACTATTAGGCCGCTTCCCCCCCCCGTAACCCTAACCCCCCCCCCCCCGCACGAACCCCCCCCCACTCCTCCTCGTTCCCCACTCCCCCCTCCCTCACCCGATCCTGTATGGATCTGGATCGGGGAAGATGCCCCGGCCCCGTCCAACGCTGCCGCCGCCCAAAGAACCCCCCTCCCCCTCGTCGGATGCCTTTCCTTCCTCCACTCCTCCCCCCTCTCTCTGCTGGATCCGGGCGACCCACGTCGCCCCTGACCATGCCTCCCCGACCACCGCCACGACGACCCTCGCGTCTGCCCCGACGGCAGCTGGTGCCCCCGTCGCTCGACGCCGTTCGCCGTCGCCTGCTCACCCTCGCGCCGGACTGCCCCGTCCCCGCCACTCCATCGCCGGCCGACCCCAAGCCTCGCCGCCCCCGCTTCTCTCCATCGCTGGTGAGGCCCACGGCCTCCGCCTCCCCTTTTCCTCCCGTCGCCGCGCACTGTACCGTCCCCGCACGCGCCCCCTATCGCGCTCGTCGCGCCCAGGCGTCGTCCTACCTGTGGTCACCGTCCCGCACGTGCCCGGTGGCCGTGCTCGCCGCATGCGCTGACCGCGCCGTTGCTCGCCGTCCGCCCGCGCCCTGCAGCCCCTATCCGGCCAACCGCCCTCGTCCGTGCCCAGCGCCACTCCGCCGCGCCATGCACTCCGGCGTCCGACGCCCGGTGCCCGCGCCCGCGCCCCCTGGGGCCTGCCCCCAAAACTTTGAGAAAGTTAAACGAAACGAAAAATGTATTTGTAAAAATAAATAAATAATAGTAATTAAATTAATTAATTGATTAACCTAATTAATCATGTTAATTAACCTGTTGACTACTTAATTAGTTTAAACTAATCCTGTTAGTCAAATAGGCAGACAACGACAGGGGGCCCCACCCCCCTGTTGACTAGTCAAGCATTGACTAGTCAACTGGGACCCCCTGGACCCACAAGTCATCCCTTTGGTACACTTTTGTGTGCACAGATCTGGGTGCACCTAGCTTTTAACCTGTTTTTTTTGAATTAAAAGTAATTTCAGGAATTGTTTAAATCTTTGAATATTAATATCAAATAATTCGTAGCTCGGATGAAAATACTTTGTACATGAAAGTTGCTCAGAACGACGGGACGAATCTAAACACGCAGTCCGTTCGCCCGCCACACGTCCCTAGCATAGCAAATATTGAACTTTTCCCCTCCGGTTCATCTGTCTGACACAGGTCCGGAACCGGGAACACCTTCCCGGTTGATTTCCCCCTTCACCTATAACGTCTAGGACCGCGTTAGAGCACGCTTAGCGCTACGTATCGTCATGTCATGCTTAGTGTTACCTCTGTTTGCTATGTATTTACTATTTCTTCCCCCTCTTCTCTCCGATAGACCCCGAGGCCGCTGATGCCCCGGTGATCGACTACGTCGTCGACGACGACCCCTCCTTGCCAGAGCAACCAGGCAAGCCCCCCCCCTTTTGATCATCCCGATATCGCCCATTCCTTTCTCTCATGCTTGCATTAGATTTTGCTACTGTTATTGTATGCTCCTATTCTGATGCATAGCCTGCTTTTGTACCTGTTATTGCACCTTACCTGCTTATCCTAAACTGCTTAGTATAGGCTGGTTAGTGATCCATCAGTGACCCCCACCTTGTCCTTGTTGCCCCTGCTTCATCATTGAAGACCCGATCAACGGGATTGAAGACCAGGCCCCGGCACCGCACATCACTTTCCCCTTAGTTGCTCGACACTGCTGGGTTACTATCAAGTGCCGAGGGTGAGACCTCTACATCACTTCTGATGTTAACCTGTAGTGTAGCTATTCGGTCGTGGTCATCGAGGGTGATTTACTCCTTAACCACTTCCGATACGGCTCTGTCTTGCAACCCCTCAAGTGTGAACCTCGAGGGTGATTCCTCTATGTTCACCTTGATGATTACATTGAGTGGAACCCACTAGGGGTGATTCCTTGGGTTTTCCTCTTGATGTTTGGACACACGGATAATTGGACTTTACAACTGTTACTTGGAAAGTGATGTGGAGACGGGTTGACCTGGAAGGTGCCCGTGAGATAATTACGAGGCGTGGCCGGGCATTCTTAGCCCTTGCCGCAAGTCCTCGAGACGGGGCAACGGGGTCACATCTTTCGTGAGTCTCTGCTTGTTACCGCGCGTTCCTAATCCACTACGATTTGGATATTTGATCCGAGGGGCCTCTGGCCTGATAGCACTAACCATCACGTGGGCATAGTATGGGCGTTCTGCGTCGTGTACATCAGCCGAAGCTTAATAGACGCCAGCGACGGAGCGGCGCGCGCCGGGTTGGACTAGTAAGCTCCTGCCTTTTTAGGGAGGTAGCTAGGTCTGCTCACCGGCCGCCCACGCAACGTGCAGGAGTTCCCGGGGAGATGGCCCATGACCCCTGGGGGCATAGGTTTAGTCCGGCGTGCTGACCTCTCTGTTAAGTCTAGGTCGGGTTGCGGCGTATTGTTTGGCCGAGGCCGGGCATGACCCTGGAAAGTGTGTCCGGCCGGAGTTAAGCGAGCGTGGTGGGTAAGTTGGTGCACCCCTGCAGGGAAGAAAACATCTATCGATAGCCTGTCCTACGGTAACGGACACTTGGAGTTGTATCCTGATCGATACAACTAGAACTGGATACTTGTGATGAGAACTGGATGGAGATGAGGATTTGATTGTGATGATAACTGCATAGTATGGCTCTGGGATTGCTTTCTCGCAGGGAGTCGAGAAAGGATCTCTGGCCGAGGTTGATAACACTACTACCGCTTTACTTTGTGCTACTCTACTCCCTCTTGTTTGCTGCAAGATGGTGGTTTCCAGAAGATGCTAGTCTTCGATAGGACTAGACCTTCTCTCTATTCTGGCATTTCTGCAGCCCAGTCCACATATACAGCCTTCCTTTGATAATGTTGCATCTGTAGTGTAGATCCTTGCTTGCGAGTACTTTGGATGAGTACTCACGGTTGCTTTGCTCCCTCTTTTCCCCTTTTCCATTCTTCTTGGATGACGCAACCAGATGACGGAGTCCAGGAGCCAGATGACACCTTTGACGACTGCTACTACACCAAGGGCGTCTGCTACCACGTGACGGAGACCGCCGATGACCAGGAGTAGTTAGGAGGCTCCCAGGCAGGAGGCCTTGCCTTTTCGATCATAGATGCTTTTGTGCTAGCCTTCTTAAGGCAAACTTGTTTAACTCATGTCTGTACTCAGATATTGTTGCTTCCGCTGACTCGTTTGTATTCAAGCTGATGTATTCGAGCCCTCAAGGCCCCTGGCTTGTAATATAAAGCTTGTATTATTTTAATTTGTGTCTAGAGTTGTGTTGTGATATCTTCCCGTGAGTCCTTGATCTTGATCGTACACATTTGCGTGTATGATTAGTGTACGATTGAATCGAGGGCGTCACATTCTCGTCTACCACTGCTGTAGGGCCATCAGAGGTTCTGGAGCATTCACTCGTTTCATCGGCAGTGCTGGTTGCACCTTCGCTACGGTGGAGCGAAGGAAGAACGCGATGATTCGGCCATCTGGTGCAACAAGCTTGTCACATCCAGAAGCAATACAAGATCATCGACAACAGGCAGGAGAAGGACTCCGTGGTTGACCTCGCCAAGACCATCATCAACCCCTGCTACGCGAACATGAAAGAAGACAACGATACTAAGGAGCTCCACCGGCCACCCTACACCCAAACAAGTCAACCCTCATACTCCCCTCCGCCTGCGTCTTCCCTCGCTCTGGTTTGTTCAGTTCGCGGTCTCGACGTCATCCTCCACCTTGGTGCTCTCGCCGCGGCACCGCCGTCTGTCGTTCGCAACATGGTTAGCAAAACAAGAGGAATCGGGAGACAACTGTTCGTCAAGAGGCTGACAGTCCCGGGCCCACTAGGTCCATCACCTAGGTTTTGTTGTTTAACATGGGCAGCAAATGAGATGTTTCTACGTTTTTTGGATCAAGCGGCCTCTGGGCCTCCCAACCTAGCTTGTCGATAACATCAGCAACCCAAGTTATGTTTGTTTTTTCAATACGACACACAACTCAATTCTATTTTTCTATAAGAATGGAAAACTGAACAACATAAGGTTCCGTTAAACCTGTCATTCGTCCAACCATTTTATAGACCTTCCCACTTCCTTTATTTTTTGTTTTCATTAATCATGTATCTGAATTTTCTTCCACTTTCTTTTTCGATGTAAACTGAGTTTTCTCCCAGTACTTTTCCCTAGAACCAACTCAACTATACCACGTCTAGCCTAAAAAAGAATAATACCCCATGTCCTATTAACTCATCAAATTCAAATGATATTTTATTTCATAAATTGAAAGTTCTTACAAAATAATAATAATAATTGTTTATATATAACTTGGCAAGTTAACTCCTAGTGATTGTGTATATAAGCTTGCAAAGACTTTACTGACCAATGCAGTAATAGACGTGCAATTATGTGTTTATGATTTTATAACATTTCTCCGTCCAACCCAACATGACATTTTCACCCAGCCCAGCAAGTCCGCAGATTTCATAAAAATGGAAATGGGCTTCAAGTTCTACCATATATATAAACGGGTTGCATAGATGCTACATCATTGGTTCACCAAGCCCACCAAATGGACTAAAAAACAAATGGACTGGCTGACATGTGGGCAAGTAGGTCGAATCCTAAGCAAGGCGTTGGATTTACATCCAACAGCAGGCATTCTTCTTCAATCTCTCGTCTTCTTCCCCCATCACTGCCGGGACCGCCTGCTCCAGCCTTCAATGTCCAACAGCATTGTTTTGTGTGCCTCGCAGAGAAACGCTACCCCGCCGACGGCTAGGCCATCCCTCCAATCCGCACCTCCTATTATTCTTTGTCAAGTGTAGGCCCACCCCGCACCCGAACCAGTCAAGTTTCCCACTCCTCTCCGTCTGCGACTCCACTGCCGCGTCTTTCCCATCTCTGGGTCATTCCAGTCTGGGGCCTCGCCGTCGTCCACCGCCTCGCTGCGCTCGGCACGGCGTTATTAACAAACGAGAGTCATCGGAAGAGGACTGTACATGAGAGCTTGACGGCAAGGACCCACGAGGTCCATGGTCGCATGCAAGGAAAGTTCCTCCTTATTAAGTTGTTTCCTCCCCTTGACAGCTGGGACCCACTGGCTGTATCTTCGCACGGAAGGAAGTGCCTCCATGTTATGCGAAAAAACTATTCCTCACGATGACAGTCGGGACCCGACAGATTTGGTGGCTGACGTGTGGGCCTACAAAGCAGACGTGTACGCAGGGCTTTGTCAACTTAATCAACAAATGATTCTAGCAGCTGGACCATTGGAAGTTAATCCAACAGCCGTACTCCTTCTTCAACCTCTGTGCTCGCTCCTGTCTCCCGCGGGCGGCAGTGCTGCCGCGTACCCGAACCAGTCAAGTTTCCCACTCCTCTCCATCTATGACTCCACTGCCGCTTCTTCCCCATCTCCCGGTCATTCCAGTCTGGGGCCTCGCTGTCATCCACCGGCCTTGGTGCGCTCAGCACGGTGTGGTCAACGTGGTCAATAAACGAGAGTCATCGGAAGATGACTGTACATGAGAGGCTGACATTAGGGACGCACCACGCCCATGGACACATGCATGCAACTGCATCCTTTTTACCCTGAAAAATAATGTTTTCTCCCCCTGACTGATGGGAACCACCAGCTACATCTTTGCACTCAAGGAAGTGCGTCCATATTATGGGCAAAAAAACAATTCGCCCCCTGACTACTGGGACCCACCAGCTACATCTTCGCACGCAAGGAAGTGCCTGACAGCCGGGACCCACCTGGTCGAAGCATACATAGCGTTGTCAGTTTGGTCATGAACGTGTACGTACATACTTGTCGATATAGAGGCGCACACATGTCGTAGTAGAGGCGCGCATGTGTCGTAGTAGAGGCACGCGCGTAGCATGTACATGTACGTATAGCGGCCAGGCTGCAAGAAAGTAAATATGACCACGTCCGTACATATGGGCGGGGTCTCGAACGCCTACTCGCGCATACGTACGGCCAGGGCTCGTGTACATGGCTGGGTCGGAATGGAGAAACCGCATCGTCGTCGTGTTCATGGGGAGCCAACCGGCTGGGTCGGAACGGAGAAACTACGTCGTCGTCGTGTTCATGGCGAGCCAACCGGCTGGGTCAGAACGGAATGCGTCGTCGTGTTCATTGGGAGGGCTTCGACGGAACAACCGATGGAAACGAGCCTAGTGTGCCGCAGAACGGAGGAAACAACCTTGTGTTCGACCGGCCATGGTCGAAACGGGATCATGTTCATCGGGAGGTGTCTAGTGTACCGCAAAACGGAGGAAATGGACTTCTGTTGGACCTCCTACGGTCGAAACAGGCTCCTGTTAATCGGGAGGGGTGTGGCATACCGCAAAATGGAGGAAACGGACTTGTGTTGGAGCGCTACGGTCGAAACGGGGGTCCTGTTCATTGGGAGGGGTGTGGCGTACCACAAAATGGGACTCCACAGGATATTGTTCATCTCCATCGCCCACCTCCTCTAGCCTCCACGGAGTACTGTTCATCCACCGTCGACCTCCTCCAGCCTCCACTTGCGGCTGTTCATCCACGGGCTCATGTTCATCCAGCCTCCACCGCGTGCTCCTCCGCCCGCTACTATTCAAGCAGCCCTCTCCACGGGGTCCTGTTCAACCACCCCTCCACAAGATACTATTCATCCAACCCTCCACCGACTACTGTTCAACCAGCCCTCCACCGGCTACTGTTCAACCTTCCCTCCACGGGGTCTTGTTCATCCAGCCCTCCATGGGGTCATGTTCATCCATGCCCAGCCGGCTCGATTGATCGGGGTTCTGTTCATCTAGAGGCAACACCACGGGGTCCTGTTCATCCAACCCCCCACCGGGAACTGTTCATCCAACCCCTAACAACGCTCACTACTCATCAAGGGAAGGAGGCAGCAGGTTCGATCGGCTTTAGTTAGCAGCAGTAGCGAATGAAGGAATCACTCAATCGGGTTAAGTAACGCGTAGCCTGCAGTGCAATCGCTCGGGTTCAGTAGGCGAACGCCTCGCTCTGGTTCAGTTAGAGCCCAACGCCTCACACCCATGCGCGTACATGTACGAGATAAACACGCATGGCTTGACCCCTGACCATCCACCGTAACCGGGAACTCCCCGATATTTTCCTCGCCCTTACTTCTACCACGATTTTTCCGTCATGCACGACCCAAAGAATGTCATGTAGCTGCGTCTCTAGCCCGCCCAGGGCGAAAAGCCCATTTTATATCATGATTTTTTTAATAGAAGTAGGAGCCCACCACATCTATGATCATACAGGGTTTTGTCACAATTATCATCATAGAAGTGTCATAAGTATGACAGAAAAAAAATTCATTTGGCCCAAAATGTCATAGATGTGTCTTTTTTTTGTAGTGCCACTTCTTTCAAGGGAACACAAGCTCAAGTTGATCTTCCACCACAAGACCACATGCTAAAAGGCAAGGACAAGCTTCAAGAAGAGATTGATTCACTTTAAGAAGCTGCTAAGGCCATGGTCAAGTGGGTTCCCAAGACTACATCAAGTTCTACTTCATCAAGTATGACTACAACTCCAAGGACTCCCATCAAGTTGATTTGGATCCCAAAGAAGAAGAACTAGAGAGTTCTTGAGGGTAACTCCGCCAACATACATCACTCATATTCATTTTGGCAAGGACAAGTGCAATCAACTTCCATATCTTGCACTAGTTCAAGGAGTCACAAACCCTCTTGTTGGAAGATAAGGGACAAGGTAAACTAATGCTTTCGTGGACATCATCATATGTGTGTTTCAATCTATGTCTATGGATATCCTTGTGTGTTCCTTGTGGGACTAACCATGTAGGTATTGAAAGTGCAACTCACTCCAATGGATTGCTCCAAATGATCTACATCAACATTGAGCATCCACATCTTCAACACCTACATGAATTCATCATCGACGAATCCCAAGGTTAGTTCATCCCTCTAAGGGGGGATATCACATCTAGGGGGAGCTTTGCTCTAAGAATTGAGTTAAAGTAACTCTAATGATGTGAACACAACAATGCTATATGTAAAAGTGGTAACCCCACTTGTGCTTAAACAATGAGTATGACCTATGATTATATGTTCTCATTTGACTCCTAAGTCAATATACTCATATATAGATGACCTAGTCATTGCCAATTTCTTCATAGATGCTAGAATGTTTGTACATGCTTTGCCACATGTTTTATTTGCCATCTTATTGTGTGAGCATGTTGGTTGCATAATTTTCTCCATTCGAGGACATCCATTTGTTGCTTTGATTGTTTGGTTTTTCTTCCTGCCAAATGGATGGACAAGAATACCTAAGTACTCCCTCTAGCTATCTATGCTTTTTCTCATCTCAAATTCTATTCATGTTACATCACAAAGTTTGAACAAGGTCGAATTCAGACTCTCCGGGTAGGAGCACTCGAGGCAACCAATCCGCCAAGAGCTTAACTTCCAAAACCTCTTACTGCCTTTCAGTCGGACCAACTCAACACTACTCGGTCCCACGGAACTCATTAAGTTGATCTAGGTTTTCAATCTCGGTACAACCGATTAGAACCATTTGGTCACACCAAGTTGCAGTAACTGCTAGCAGTTTTGCGTCTCGGTGCCACCGAGTAGTTCCACTCGGTCACACCGACAACACCTGGGTATTTATACTCTGCGTACCCATACGGTTGAAAATCACTTCAACCGCATGAGCCCACGCTAGCACTAACACCCCTAGTCTCTGGATCATCACGGTCGTCGCCAGTGACCTCTTGCCACTGGTATCCGCCGCCGTCAACGGAATCCCCACCGCCGTTGCCGCCGTAGCAAGTCTGTCGCCAAGTTAGCATACGGATTTGACCCTTTATGCTTTCCATAACTCTGACTCTTGCAGAAAGTATAATGCCCATGTTCTTCCCATGTATGAGATTGATCTATCCACCAAAAGAACTCCTTATAATAGATTTGATGCAAAAACTTTTGGTTAGGTTTCCGCCGAACCCATCTCGGACCGACTGATCTGAGGATCTCGTTCACATCGATTGGCCCTGTCCATTTGATGTTTGCTTTAACTACGTCGGTATTTCCCCAAAGGGGAAGGGATGATGCAGCACATCAACGGTAGGTATTAACCTCAGTGATAAGACCAAGGTTATCGAACCAGTAGGAGAACGACGCGACACTACGTAAATGGTACCTGCACACAAAGAATAATACTTGCAACCGGACGTGTTAAAGGGGTTGTCAATCCCTTTCGGGTAACGGTGCCAGAAATTGTCAAGTTGACAGGATAAAATTGTAGTAGATTGATAGATGCAAATAAAATTTAGAGAGGTATTTTGGGCTTTTTGGACTAATAGATCTGAAATAAATGCAAATAAAAAAAGATCTCGAAGGCAAATATGATAAAGAAGAGACCTGGGGGCCGTAGATTTCACTAGTGGCTTCTCTCGAGGAAAAATAGAATACGATTGGTAAAAAAATTATTGTTGAGCAATTGATGGAACTTCAAATAATTATGACGATATCTAGGCAATGATCATTATATAGGCATCATGTCCAAGATTAGTAGATCGACTCCTGCCTGCATCTACTACTACTACTCCACACATCGACTGCTATCCAGCATGCATCTAGTGTATTAAGTTCATGGAAAAATGGAATAATGCAATAAGAACAATGACATGATATAGACAAGATCTATTCGTGTAGGAACTAGACCCCATCTTGTTATCCTTAATGGCAATGATACATATGTGTCGGTTCCCCTTCTATCACCGGGATCAAGCACCGTAAGATCGAACCCATCACAAAGCACCTCTTCCCATGGAAAGAAAAATCGATCTAGTTGACCTAACTAAACCAAAGATTCGAACAATAAATATGACGCTATAAGTAATCATGCATATAAGAGATCAAATGACTCAAATAAATTTCATGGATAAAAACATAGATCTGATCATAAACTCAAAGTTCATCGGATCCCAACAAACACACTGCAAAAAAGAATTATATCAAATAGATCTCCAAGAGACCATTGTATTGAGAATCAAAATAGAGAGAGGAAGCCATCTAGCTACTAACTATGGGCCCGTAGGTCTACAATGAACTACTCACGCATCATCGGAGAGGCACCAATGAGGATGATGAACCCCTCCATGATGGTGTCTAGATTGGATCTGTGGTTTCTGGAACTTGTGGTGGCTGGAATAGATTTTTGCCGACTCCCCTAGGGTTTCTGAAATATTGAGATATTTATAGAGCAAAGAGGCGGTGTGGGAGGCGGCCGAGGTGGGAACAACCCACCAGGGCGCGCCTGGGCCCCCAGGCGCGCCTAGGTGGGTTGTGCTCCCCTCGGAGCCCCCTTTTGGTACTTCTTTGGCCCAACAGGTGTCTTTTGTTCTAGAAAAAATGATATAAAGTTGCTATAAAATGATTGTAAAACATCCAAGAATGATAATATAACAGCATGGAACAATAAAAAATTATAGATACGTTGGAGATGTATCAGCATCCCCAAGCTTAATTCCTGCTCGTCCTCGAGTATGTAAATGATAAAAATAGAATTTTTGATGGGGAATGCTGCCTAACATGTTCATCATATATTCTTTTATTTGTATCATGGACATTTGGGCTTTTATATGATTCAAGCAATATTCTAGTTTTGACATGAAGATTTCAATACTCAAGCATATCAACAAGCAACCATGTATTTTAAAATATCAATACTAAAGCAAGTTATCCCTAGCCCATTATGCTCAATCATTGATCCATTAATGAAACACACTCGCATATAACCTACCCAATGCTCAAGTACGATCATATTGCCCCTTAGTTGGTGCTTTATAAGAGAAGATGGAGACTCAAATAAAAAATTGCATAAAGTAAATAGAAAGGCCCTTCACAGAGGGAAGTAGGGATTTGTAGAGGTGCGGGAGCTCAAAGGAAAAAAGATAGTGATAAAACATTTTGGGTGGCATGCTTTTCCTGTCAACGAAAACGATCGAATAGTTCCCAATACTTTCCATGTAGATATATCATAGTCGGTTCCCAAAAAAAATAAAGTTTATTCCTTTTTCCACCATACTTTCTCATTCCACGGCTAACCGAATCCACGAGTGCCATCCATACCAACACTTCTCAAGGAATTTATTATTTGACAACATAAAGTAAATTCATTTTTCATTTTGGGACTGGGCATCCCTAATACCTTTGCTGTACTCTCGTGCAATGACAAGTGAATAAACACTCATCTTGAGAATAACACATCTAGCATGGAAAAATATCAGCCACCCCCTACCGTTTCATGAGCGGTACGAGCACACAAAAGAGAAATTTATTTTGAAATTAGAGATGGCACATAAAAATTTGCTTAGAATGACACGGAAATACAGCATATAGGTAGGTATAGTGGACTCATAAGGCAAAACTGGGTTTAAGGATTTTGGATGCACAAGTAGTAATCATACTTAGTGCAAGTGAAGGCTAGCAAAAGATTGACATCATCCAACTAAGAAACGAAAAATCTCATAAGCGAGGATTCAGCATAACTAACACCGAATAATGCACCACAAGTAGGATGTAATTTCATTGCATAACTATTGACTTTCGTGCTTGAATAGGGAATCACAAACCTTAACATCAATATTCTTACTAAAACATAGTTACTCATTAACATGACTCACATATCACTATCATCATAATGCAAAACTATTACAAAGAATCAAGTTTATTTTGTCCAATGATCTTCATGAAAGTTTTTATTATATCCCTCTTGAATATCTATCACTTTGGGACTAATTTCATATGTTGCTATTGATAGCTCAAACAAATCTAAATGAAGAACATGAGCATAAACATTTTCTTCTCTTAAAATTATTTAAGTGAAGCAAGAGAGAATTTCTTAAAAATATTACTAACTCTCAAATAAATCTAAGTGAAGCATGAGAGCATTTCTTCAAAAAAATACTAAAGCACACCGTGCTAAAAAAGATATAAGTGAAGCACTAGAGCAATTCCATAGCTCGTAAAGATTTAAGTGAAGCATAGAGAGCAATTTTAATAGGTCATAGCATAATTTTGGCTCCCTCAAATAGGTGTGTCCAGCAAGGTTGGATGACACAAAATAAAAAGAAAAACAAGCAAAGACTGATATAATACAAGACGCTCCATGCAAAACTCATGATATGTGACGAATAAAAACATAGTTCCAAGTAAAATACCGATGGTCGATAGAAGAAAGAGGGGATGCCACTCGCGCATCCCCAAGCTTAGTTGCTTGCTTCTCTTTTAGATAATATCTTTGGGCATCTCCAAGCTTAGGCTCTTCTTAGTCCTTATTCCTTCATCCATCATGATCTCACCCAAAACTTGAAAATTTCAATCACACAAAACTCAATAAAACCTTTGTGAGATCCGTTAGTATAACAAAGCAAATCACTACTCTAAGTACTGTTGCAAACCAATTCGTATTTTATTTTTGCATTATATCTACTATGTTCCAACTTTACTATAGCTTATATCCTCCCTCCTCCAATACAAACCATAGATTCAATGAAATAAGCACACAACGATAGTTTCAAAAAAAAGCACACAACACAAAGAAAACAGAATCTATCAAAAACAAAACAGTCTGTAGTAATCAGGGAACTTCGTATACTTCTGTAACACCAAAAATTCTGAAAAATTAGTAAAATGTGGAAAATTTTGTCTATCAATCTTGTGTGAAAAATTCGGAGCAAAAGCACGTTTCTATAATTTATGAAAATTATTTTCCTAGGTGCAAAAGTTTCTGTTTTTCAACAAGATCAAAGCAACTATCACCCAACATGATCCCAAAGGCTTTGCTTGGCTCAAAAACGAATTAAAAGATAAAAACACAATCATAACAGAAGCATAATTGTGTGAACACCCAAGAACAGAAAGAAAAAGACAAAAATAAGTTTTATTCATTGGGCTGCCTCCCAACAAGCGATATCGCTTAATGCCCCTAGCTAGGCATAAGATTTTAATGATGCTCACATAAAAGGTAGTGACTAAAATACGAAGAGAGCATCATGTAGCATATGGCAAACACATTTAAGTCTAACATACTTCCTATGCATAGGCATTTTATACGCAAACAAATTATCAAGACAAGAAAAATCTAGCATATGCAAAGAAGAGGAATAAAACGTTGACGGTCTCAACATAACGAGAGGTAATTTAGTAACATGAAAATATCTACAACCACATTTCCCTCTCTCATAATAATTACATGTGGGATAATATCCAAATTCAACAATATAGCTATCACATAACATATTCTCTATATGATCCACATGAAGGAAACATGCCCTAGAGGCAATAATAAAGTTGTTATTTTATATATCCTTATATCATGATAAATTTTTATTATTCATGCTAGAATTATATTAACCGGAAACTTGATACACGTGCGGATACATAGACAAAACACCGTGTCCCTAGTAAGCCTCTACTAGACTAGCTCGTTAATCAAAGATGGTTAAGTTTCCTAGCCATAGACATGCGTTGTCATTTGATTAACAAGATCACATAATTAGGAGAATGATGTGATGGACAAGACCCATCCGTTAGCTTAGCATATTGATCGTTCAGTTTTATTGCTATTGCTTTCTTCATGTCAAATACATATTCCTTCAACTATGAGATTATGCAACTCCCGGATACTGGAGGAATGCCGTGTGTGCTATCAAATGTCACAACATAACTAGGTGATCATAAAGATGCTCTACAGGTATCTCCGAAGGTGTTTGTTGGGTTGGCATAGATCAAGATTAGGATTTGTCACTCCAAGTATCGGAGAGGTATCTCTGGGCTCTCCCAGTAATGCACATCATAAGAAACCTTGCAAGCAATGTGATTAATGAGTTAGTTGTGGGATGATGCATTACAGAATGAGTAAAGAGACTTACCGGTAACGAGATTGAACAAGGTATGAAGATACCGACGATTGAATCTCGGGCAAGTAACATACCGATAACAAAGGGAGTAAAGTATGTTGTCATTACGGTACGACCGATAAAGATCTTAGAAAAATATGTAGGAGCCAATATGAGCATCCAGGTTCCGTTGTTGGTTATTTACCGGATAGGTGTCTCGGTCATGTCTACATAGTTCTCTAACCCGTAGGGTCCGCACGCTTAATGTTCGATGACTATTTTGTATTATATTAGTTATGTGATTTGGTGACCGGATGTTGCTCGGAGTCCCGGATGTGATCACAGACATGACCAGGAGTCTCGAAATGGCGAGAGGTAAAGATTGATATATAGGACGATAATATTCGAACACCGGAAGTGTTCCGGAAGGTACTGGGTACATATCGGGTCACCAGAAGGGTTTCCGGGCACCCCCAGCAAAGATATGGGCCTTATTGGGCCAAGAGAGGGACAGACCAGCCCATAAGGAGATGGTGCAACCCCATATAGATTGAAATAGAAGGAGAAGGAAAGAAGGGAAGGGAGAAGGAAAGGGGAGGATTCGGCCTCCCCTTTCCTTCCCTCCCCCTCTCTTTCCTTCCCCCTTCGATACTTATGGAAGGGGGGGATGCCGACTTGGAGGAGGCGCCCAAGTAGGATCCCTCCTACTTGGGGCACCCCTTGCTACTTCCCTCCCTCTCCCACCTATATATATGTGTGGGGGGCGGGGCACCGCTAGAACACACAACATTGATCCCTAGCCGTGTGCGGCACCCCCCTCCACATTTTACGCCTCCAGTCATATCTTCATAGTGTTCAGGCGAAGCCCTGCGTAGATCACTTCACCATCACTGTCACCACACCATCATGCTGACGAAACTCTCCCTCGACACTTTGCTGTATCAAGAGTTCGATGGATGTCATCGAGCTGAACGTGTGCAGAACTCGGAGGTGTCGTACGTCCGGTGCTTGGTCGGTCGGAACAAGAAGAAGTTCGACTACATCAACCGCATTGTTAAACGCTTCCGCTCTCGGTCTACGAGGGTACGTGGACACACTCTCCCACTCTTATTGCTATGCATCTCCTAGATAGATCTTGCGTGAGCGTAGGAATTTTTTTGAAATTGCATGCTACGTTTCCCAACACCACATGCATGCAAAGTTGACACTCTTCCAAAATAGTGGGATTATCATCAAATAAAGTCATGACCTCTCCAAACCCACTTTTATCAAAAACTTCACAAGATTGATAAGTCTCCAAAGTAGTGGGATCATTAATACCTAAATTTAACACTCTTCCAAACCCACTTTCAATATTATTTCAAACATATTCATCATGAGGTTTAAATAAATTTTCAAGATCATAAGAATCATTATCACCCCAATCATGATCATTGCAATAAGTATTGGACACAGAAATATTCGCATCCTCAATCTTGGGGATTTGCATATTATTAGAACACACTACTAGGAAAAACCCTAGTAGTAGCGCTTGTTTTATAGCTAGAAGTAGCGCTTGTACAAGTGCTACCACTAAGGCACTACAGCTAACTGTTAGTAGTAGCACTGGAATGCCAGCGCTACTGCTATACCAAGTTAGCAGTAGCGCTTTATTTGGTGAAGTGCTACAGATAATAGAAAGTAGCAGTCGCGTTTCTTCTGAAAAGCACTGCTGCTAACTTTTCATGTATTTTTGAAAATATAGCTTATTTTCGTTTTGGTTTTATATACAATACTTTCATCATATGATTTTATGATCATGATTAGTTATTATATATAAAAGTGGGTGAAATGAACGTGGAGTAGATTCAAGTGGAGGCAATATGTGGTGCATGTTGGAAGTAGTACTAATCCAAACTTGATCTAGTTTGGATTGGTAGTACTTTCGATGTGCACCACATGCTGCCTCCACTTGAATCTACTCCATGTTCATTTCATCTACTGATATATATATATAATAACTCATCATGCTCATATAACAACTTAGCATCATGCATCATCGATCATAATAATAAATAACTCATCATTGGTATCATAATAACAAGTCCTACTCATCATCATTGATCATACAACTTGTACTCGATACCACATCATCATCATAGTCATCTAACCAATCCTACTTAGTTGTTCTTAGCACATGATCGCACATGATCATGAGTATTAGCTAGAACCTACTGCCTCCTCTTAGGTACAATAAAATAAAACAAGATAGGCCCTGACTCTCCATTATGGAGAATGGAGATTATCCTGTCTCCAATTCTTGCACTATGCCTAATGTTGCTTCCAAGTACCTCCTTACAAGTGACCATACATTTGTTCCAATCTTTGATTGTCATGTCTTCATTGCTTTTAGAAATCCGATATGAACAAGAGTGATTTGTAGGATGACCTGGCTGTATATTCAAAACGTCAAGGCAACCTTTCTGAAACATCAAATGAGGCACACACTCCTGCAGGATTATCTGTTGAAAAACATAGAAATAACTTCATAGTTAGCAATGTAGTTCAGTTTTAGAAGAATTTATGCAAAAGATGCACAGATGTCGTAATACTAAAAAATCTTACCATGAGATCTCCATGGATGTTAGCATAGTTCAACACATGCACTAGTGGCACATATTGACCATAATATGGAGGATTTTGATAATAGACATTGTAATTCTCAAGATCAGTACAAAATGCGACCAGATGCTTTTTCTCCTGATAAGTTAACTCAGAGCCATCGGTGTAGTATTTTCTGTCTACCATCTTCCGCACATTCTTTGAAGAATGAAAATAAGCTATCAATGGAAATAAGTTGTGAACTATTTTGAAATAAACAATATAAATTACTTAATAACTATGTTTGAGAAAGTCACATAGCGGTAGAATTGGAAGCGTATCAACAAGGACCCAAATGTCCAAATTGTCTACCTCGATGTAAGGATCACCAAGATCCATGGTGAGAAGCATACCCTCTTGAATATCATACATCTTGCAAAGTGCTTCCCAATCCGGGCAATCAAAGTCGGATACGCTCTCAGAATTGTATAGATTTACCTCAAAATCCATACCATGATGGGTCCTTAGGTGAATTTTCTTTGTTTCATTCCTCTCATAATCTTCAAAAACCCATCCTCTCCAAGACATAGCATCTTGCATGGCATGGGATAAACTAGTCGAATTGTAAAAGTCAACAATTACACGTTGAATTAGTAGAAGTCGAGCTTAATTACGTAAAAAACACTTTGCATCGTAGCGTACCGTTTCACAATCGAAGGCCTCCTCAAGCTTAATGCTGAAGCGCCGACCTTCTACCAAGTGAGGCCAGTCGCAGAAACCCCGGTTGTCGCCACACCAGGAGCACTCCACGGGACTTTCGTCCGACGACATTTCCTATGTTCATAATTCAAAGATTAAACTTCTAAAATTCACTCTATGTACTACAAAAACTAAATTAGACTGATATTCAGCACGGGTTGACTATCGGTCCGTCGAGTCTTTTCTTTAAAACTCTTAGCTCATGCGGTGTATATATTCGACCGTTGGTGATGGTCGCTCCTCCCTTCGTCCCCGTGTGCATTAAACCAAAATGTCTAGCACACGGGAACGAAGGAGAAGCGACCCCCACAACAGTAGTTGGCATTCTTCTTTGTTCTCTCATATATGGTGTACACACTCCCTCACTCATATATTCGACTGTTGGTGATGGTCGTTACTCCTCCTTCCCCTAGTGCCTAACAAAGGTCTAGCACAAGGAGAAGAAGGAGAAACGACCCCCATGACAAAAGTCGGGTTTCTTCCTCTCTCATATATGGTGCAGACTTTCTCCCTCACTTATTTTTTGATTGTCATGTATGGAGCCTCATAGACTTAAAGTCAACCCGAAATGTCGTTTAATTATCTTTCTAGAAAATCCAGGCCCCTCGATATTTCCTACATATTCTAGCACAAGTCATGCCAAAATTCACGGAAAAATCCGGCATGACCTTTGCTAAAAAAGGACATATCGAGCGCCTGAAATTTTCTGGAACGAAAATTAATCAACACTCCGGCAAAACATAGGCCACTCAGAGGACATAGCCTATTTGCATTCAAACTTGATGGTCATTGCATTTCAATGGTTGAAAATATGAACAAAAACATTTCAAAATATCTTATAGGACTCATATTGACATGGATATTTGGCTAGTCTCACCTTGAGGTCGGAGGGGGTCCGTGACGGGGACGACAGCGGCGATGACATGGAGATTTGGCTGCAAAAACAAAATAGTATTCAAAATAGTACTCTCCATTTTGAGCATTCAAAATAGGAGTAGTTCTCCAATTTGAACATGGGTTGGCTGGTTTCACCTCGAGGTCGGAGGGGGTCGATAACGGGGACGACGGCGGGGATGATGCAGGGGCTCCTTTATTTCTGCAAAAACAAAATATAAACAAAAACATTATTATCATCATCCTAGGACTTAGCGAAACCCTATGTCTAAAACTTTCTCCTAAACTTATAAAACCTAGTTCTAACCCTAATAATTTGTACTGCCCATCTATCCATCCATTTGTCTAAACCTAGTACCAACTCTAAAAATTGCTAAAACCTTGTTCTAACCCTAAGAAAATGAAAATACCTGTACATTTACTAAAAATCCCCTAGTTCTAACCCTAACATCCATCCATCCATCCATCTATCTATATATCCATCCATCCATCTATCCATCCATTTGTCTATCTATGCAATATATAAAAAAACCATTGTTCAATCTATCTATCTATCTATCTATCTATCCATTCATCTATCTATCCATCCATCTATGCAATGCAGGAGGGATCAGAGGGAGGGAGAGGGCTGGGAGGGAGAAGGGCGAGGGATGAAGGGAGGGAGCAGGGAGGGAGAAGGGCAGGGGATGGAGGGATAGGCAGGGTCGAAGGGACGGAGGGAGAAGAGAGGGATGGAAGGAGGAGGGAGGGAGGGAGACATACCGGGCGACGGCGGCGGCACGACGACGGCACCGGGCGGTGGCAGCGGGGGTTGGACGAGATGAGAGTGTGGGAGGGAGAGTGATCGATCGGGCCAGTGGGGAGAGGATAAGGTATCATTAGCCGTAGCGCTAGCTGGTGGCCCAGCGCTACTGCTATATCTCTAACAATAGCGCTGGTTGCAGCCAGCCGCTACTACTACGTGTAGCCCCTACTAGTGGCCATGTGACCACTTAGCAGTAGCGCTGCCAGGGGGGCCATCGCTACTACTACTCTGGTACCTGTAGCGCTTGTTGTCAACCAGCGCTACTACTAAGTGGCAGTAGCGCTGGACCCATAACTAGTGCTACTACTAAGCTCCAGTGTATAGGCATTTCCCTAGTAGTGATAATTTACATTTATATAATTTATAGTAACATCATTGCACTCATGCTTTTCATCTAAGGAGCTATCATAAATCACTTTGTAAATTTCTTCTTTTAACACTTCATCATAATTTTCAGATTCAGAAATCTCAAGCAAAACTTCATAAAGATAATCTAGTGAACTCAATTCACTAGCAATGGGTTCGTCATAATTGGATCTCTTAAAAAGATTAGCAAGTGGATAAGGATCCATATAAATATATTTTTGGCAAGCGAAGATGCAAGAAAATAGAAGGCACATGGCAACACAAGCAAACATGAGATCTGGCGAGAAAAAGGCAAACGAAAAAGAAGGCGAATAAGACGGCAAATTTTTGTGAATTGGGGAGACGAAAATGAGAGGCAAATGGCAAATAATGTAAATTGCAAGGAGATGAGATTTGTGATTAGGAACATGAAAGATGTTGACGATGTCTCCTCGGCAACGGCGCCAGAAATTCCTTTTGATGTTTGCTTGAACTAGGTCGGTATTTCCCCAAAGAGGAAGGATGATGCAACATAACAACGGTCGGCATTTCCCTTAGTGATGAGACCAAGGTTATCGAACCAGTAGGAGAACCACGCAACACTATGTAAACAGTACCTGCACACAAAGAACAAATACTTGGAACCCTACGTGTTAAAGGGGTTGTCAACCCTTTTTGGGTAACGGTGCCAGAAATTGTCAAGTTGACGGGATAAAATTGTAGTAGATTGATAGGTGCAAATAAAAGCAAATAAAATTCAGCGAGATATTTTTGGGTTTTTGGATTAATAGATCTGAAAATAAAAGCAAATAAAAATAGATCTCGAAGGCAAATATGATAAAGAAGAGACCCGGGGGCCATAGATTTCACTAGTGGCTTCTTTCGAGAAAAAATAACATACGGCGGGTAAACAAATTACTGTTGGGCAATTGGTAGAACTTCAAATAAGTATGACGATATCCAGGCAATGATCATTATATAGGCATCACGTACAAGAATAGTAGACCGACTCCTGCCTGCATCTACTACTATGACTCCACACATCGACCGCTATCCAGCATGCATCTAGAGTATTAAGTTAATGGAAAAAAAGAGTAATGCAATAAGATCGATGCCATTATGTAGACAAGATCTATTCATGTAGGGATTAGACCCCATCTTGTTATCCTTAATGTCAATGATACATACGTGTCGGTTCCCCTTCTGTCACTAGGATCAAGCACCGTAAGATCGAACCCATCACAAAGCACCTCTTCCCATGGGAATAAAAATTGATCTGGTTGGCCTAACTAAACCAAAGATTCAAAGAAGAAATACGAGGCTATAAGTAATCATGTATATAAGAGATCAAAAGACTCAAATAACATTCATGGATAAAAACATAGATTTGATCATAAACTCAAAGTTCATCGAGTCCCAACAAACACACCGCAAAAAAGAGTTATATCAAATAGATCTCCAAGAGACCATTGTATTGAGAATCAAAATAGAGAGAGGAAGCCATCTAGCTGCTAACTACAAACCCGTAGGTCTACAATGAACTACTCACGCATCATCGGAGAGGCACCAATGAGGATGATGAACCCCTCTGTGATGGTGTCTAGATTGGATCTGTGGTTTATGGAACTTGCGGCGGCTGGAAGTGATTTTCGTCGACTCCCCTAGGGTTTATGGAATATTTGGGTATTTATAGAGCAAAGATGCGGCACGGGAGGCGGCCGAGGTGGGCACAACCCACTAGGGCGTGCCTGGGCCCCCAGGCATGCCCAGGTGGGTTGTGCTCCCCTCAGATCCCCCTCTGGTACTTTTTTGGCCCAACAGGTGTCTTCTGGTCCAGAAAATATCACCAAAAAGTTTTTCTGCGTTTGGACTCCGTTTGGTATTGAGTTTCTACAAAGTAAAAAAAAGAAAAAAATAACAACTGGCACCGGGCCCTATGTCAATAGGTTAGTCTCAAAAAATGATATAAAGTTGCTATAAAATGATTGTAAAACATCCAAGAATGATAATATAACAACATGGAACAATAAAAAAATTATAGATACATTGGAGACGTATCACCATTGCACAAGTACTACTCGGTATGACCTAAGTGTACTAATCGGTGCGACCAAAATCACTTTTTGTGTGAAACCCTAGCATCTCGGAGTCGCCGAACTACATTTCAGTCTAAGCAAAACTATGTGTCTCTGAGTTTGTCAAATCGGTAGCTCCGAAATGCTTTCTGCAGAAAACTAAAATTTAATATTTGTCTCAATATTTTTGCAAAACAAGTTGTACTTTGTGATGATCATCTACTCTATCTATACCCAACTATTCATAGCGTCAGTTTCAGCAAGTTCAGAGGGCAGTGATAGCCAGAACAAGTCGGAAGAGCAGCTCAACCTCAGTGAAGGCACTAGTTCCTCTGGAAGCTATGATGAGGAGAGTAGGATCACTCCCAGCAATTTGCCTAAGGCAGCAACTAGGCACAGGAAGAAGAGAACATCTGAATTTGAGGATGAAGTTCACCTTGGAACAATCTAATGAAGATGAGGCTGCTGACAAGAAGAAGAAGAAGAAGAGGGCTAGAACTAATACTGCTAAGGTGCTTGGAAAACCTTCCATGAGGGAGGATGAAGAAGAAGAGGAGGAGGAAGAGCCTGTTGCACCTCCTGCAAAGACTCAGAAGCTTATGGGGGATGCCATAAGAACCAGGGCTAACCCATTCAGCTCAAGCTCAAGATCCCAAGACAACTGCACCAAAGAGATCAACAAGGAATATACCTGCTGCTGAAAAGAATAAGTCCCCAATGCCTGAAGCTCAAGAAGAAGAAGAGTCACAAGTGCTCAGAAAGCTCAAGCCCTAGATTCCAGATTATAGTGATGATCATCCTATGGTAGAGAATATGAAGCTAAGAAAGGATGCAGGTCTGGGACTTTGGAGACAGACTGATCCCTATGACACTAGGAGAAGAACTCATGTAGACTACCGCTTTCACACCAAGGAACAACAGGAATTATATGAGACTGTCCTATTGGACAAGAAGCCCATTGTTTGCGATATGAAATGGGTTGACTGGAAATACATTTATGACAATGAAGACTAATTCCCAAGTGTGCATGAGAACTTCAGAATGAATGGTGTTGACAAGTTTGTTGGTCAGAAGTTGATAAGTGGAACGATAAGATGATCATGCAATTCTATTCCACTGCTCATTTCTACCCTAATGGAAAGACTGCATGGACGACTGAGGGAACAAGATATCAATCTACTATCTCAGAATGGGCCAAGCTGATCAATGACACAGAGGAGGAATAAAATGACATTAATGTGTATGCTAAGCCAAGAAAGGATCACAACACCATGGCTAATATGTATAAGCCAATTCCTGATGAAGCCTTGGAGACTCACAAGTTTGGATCAATATACTACCCGCTTTCTGGTTTGACCACCATCAACACTATATTGAGGCATACTCTTTTGCCCCAGTCAAGAGATCATAGAAGGATCCATGGTCACTCCATCAACTTGCTTCACTTGTTTGATGTTCCTTAGAAGTTCAAGGTGATGAGCCTGATTATGGAAACTGTGAAGAGAACAACTGCAGATCAGAAGAGATCTTGTGGATATGCCCCTCACATTCAAATGTTGATCAATTCCAAGATGGGAACTGGGACATATCTACTTGATAGAGAGCATCTTCCCCCGAGGCCAGACTTTTAGGACAATGAGGTTGTCATGGATGCTTCCCATCCTACTTGTGCTGAAGCCCAGGAGAAGAGAGAGAAAGCAAAGGCTGCAAAAGCAGCAAAGATAGCAAGTGCACCAGATGCCTCCACAATGCTACTCAAGACCAAGCAAGATCAACGCAGTTACTGCTTGAGGCCACAGTGAGAATTGAGAAGGGCTTGGCCACCCTGACTCAAAATCAGGAAAGTCTTGTGAGGATCATTGAGACAAAATTTCATGACCTTTATGTGAAGGTCATTGAGATACAGTCCATTATGTAGAATGTCCAAGAAGATGTTGAGGACAAGGAGGATAGAACAACCACAGATACTTTCTAGAGAGTGCAAAGGGCACAAAGGTCATCAGCAGTGCCAGTTGTCAAAGACTCCAGGACTACTACTTCAGCACCTGCAACAACTTCCATGGGTGTACCTCCGGTGTCAACCCCTCCAGCTCCACAGACCTCTGCCGAAGCTTTTGTAGATGCCGTCCTCTCCATGCTGTCTACGCACAACAGAGTGACAATCCATAAGACCCCTTTAGGAGCTCTCGGAGATCGTGCCTAGAGTGTTGTATAACACTATATGTTTTCAAACTTTTTGGTAACTTGTTGCCAAAGGGGGAGAAAGTGTACAGATCTTAGGCTTCAAGAGAGAGTGTGTTGGTTTTATTTGCTTCTATTGCTACTTTAATCGTTTGGCTATTTGATTCCTATGCTATTTGTGTTATGCTCGTGAGATACTTATGATCATGTGTTTGATCATACCATGCTTAATGTGTGATTGCTTGCTTATATCCATGAATTTGTGTATAATCAATCACTTTTACCCTTGGTGATGCGTGCATGTCATTTAACTCTTATCATTTTGAGTGCTCCACCAAGATGTATGCGACATGGAAGAGTGACCCATGATCCTAATCGATTGTGCATTTGCATCCAAAATCAATTTTTTTAAATAATGCACAAATTTAGGGGGAGCTCTTGCTTATCACAATACTTCTCAAAGTGACGATGTATTTCATTCATATTATCATTTGTCGAAGCTTTGATCTATATGTTTTCATCAATTACCCAAAAGGGGGAGATTGAAAGTGCAACTAATCCCCGAGTGGTTTTGGTAATTCATAACAACATATAACTCATTGAACTAATATCCATTCAAGATAAAAATTCCAGAAATTTCAATGATTGGCATGGCATGGACTAGAGATGTGGACCCTTCAAAATGCTAAGGACAAAGATTGGCAAAAGCTCAAGACTCTTCATTTATCTTTTAAGTGATCCAAGATCACATTGAGTCCATAGGAAAGCCAATACTATTAAAAGGGGATGAGGTGTTGCTTAATGGTCTACTTGCTCAAAGTGCTTAGTCATGTTGTTCCAGAACCCTCAGCCACTCTCTCATTCCAAATATGTCCAAAACTCAAAGTCCAACTTGGCCCCATCGATTTGATCTATCCAGCACCACTGAGTTCATTTGACATAGCCACTGCCAGAAACCTTAGCAATTTGGTTACACCGATATGGATCTCGATCTCACCGAGATGCCCTTGCAAACTCTGTGTTGCCTATTGCAATTATTTTGGTCTCATAGAAATGTGCAATCGGTCCCACCGAGTTTGCTTGACCAACTCTCTGTTTGCTTTTTGCTGAAATCGGTCTCACCGAGTTCAAGAATTCGGTCTCACAGAGATGAGGTTTTTCCCTATCTAGCACATCCATCTCACTGAGTTATTCCAGTCGGTCCCACCAAGATTCCTAATGTTCACATTTTGAACAGAATCAGTCTCACCTTGTTCTTCTACTCGGTCTAGCCGAGTTGGGTCAAATGTGTGTAACTGTTTGATTTTGTGTGGAGGCTATATATACCCCTCCACCCCCTTCTCCATTTGAGATAGAGCCATCAGAACGTGCCTACACTTCCACTACTCATTTTCTGAGAGAGAACCACCTAATCATGTGTTGAGACCAAGATATTCCAATCCTACCACTAGAATCTTGATCTCTAGCCTTCCCCAAGTTGCTTTCCAGTCAAATCATCTTCCCACCATAGCCAAATCTATGGAGAGAGTTGAGTGTGTGGGAGACTATCATTTGAAGCACAAGAGTAAGGAGTTCATCATCAACACACCATTTATTACCTTTTGGAGAGTGGTGTCTCCCAGATTGGTTAGGTGTCGCTTGGGAGCCTCCGACAAGATTGTGGAGTTGAACCAAGAAGTTTGTAAGGGCAAGGATATCGTCTACTTCCTGAAGATCTACCCGAGTGAGGCATGTCCTTTGTGGGCGATGGCCATGGTGGGATAGACAAGGTTGTTTCTTCGTGGACCCTTCATGGGTGGATCCCTCCATGGACTCACGCAGCCGTTACCCTTCGTGGGTTGAAGTCTCCATCAACATGGACGCACGATGGCACCACCTATCGGAACCACGCCAAAAATCTCCATGTCTACATTGTGTTTGCTGGTACATCACCAACTTATCTATAATTTATGAAGTATTCGTGCCACTTATTATCATTCTTGGATGTTTTACAATCATTTTATAGCAACTTTATATCATTTTTTGGGACTAACCTATTGACCCAGTGCTCAGTGCGAGTTGCTGTTTTTTGCTTGTTTTTTACATCGCAGAAAATCAATATCAAATGGAGTCCAAACATCATGAAACTTTTGGAGGATTTTTTTATGGACCAGAACACTCAGGATGGGCCAGAGCAGCACCTGAGGGGTGCCCGAAGGGGGGCACAACCCACCAGGGCGCGCCTGGGCCCCTAGGCGCGCCCAGGTGGGTTGTGCCCACCTCAGTAGCCTCCAGCACCCCTTCTTTGCCCTATAAAATCCCAAATATTCCAAAACCCTTCTGGGTAGCCCTATATCAGAAGTTGCGCCACCGCAAGGCCTCTGTATCCACGAGATCCAATCTAGACCCCGTTCCGGCACCCTGTCGGAGGGGGAATCATCAACGGTGGCTATCTTCATCATCCCGGCACCCTTCCGGAGAGGGAGTAGTCCACCCTCGGGGCTGAGGGTTTGTACCAGTAGCTATGTGTTTAATATCTCTCTCACGCGCGATCTTGAGATGTCACAATCTTGATGTATGATGGGTTTTGTTAATATAGTCGGATCATATGGTGTTTTCCCCTCTCTATCTTGTTGTGATGAATTGAGTTTTTCCCTTTGAGATTTGTTGTTATCGGATTGAATACTTTTATGGATTTGAGAACTCGGGAGATATGTCTTGCAATTGAATACTCGTGGTGACAATGGGGTATCGTATTGACTCACTTGATATATGTTTTGGCACTCAACTTGCGGATTCCCGCGGTGACATTGGGGTAATCTATGCATAGGGGTTGATGCACGTTCTCGTATTTTGTTTCTCCGATAGAAATCTTGGGGCACTCTTTGAAGTTCTTTGTGTTGGATTGAGTATTACGAATAAGAATTTGCTTTGGTGTTATTTTAGTACGAACTCTAGGATAGATCGAACAGAAAGAATAGCTTTGTGTTATTTTAGTACGAACTCTTGAATAGATCGAAAGGAAAGAATAGCTTTGAGGTGGTCTCGTACCCTACAAACAATTTATTCTTATGTTCTCCGCTACATAGGAACTTTGGAGTGATTCTTCATCACATTATGAGGGATAATCATGTGATCCAACTATGTTAGCATTGTTGAGAGGTTGCACTAGTGAAAGTATGCACCCTAGGCCTCATTTTCCATCATTGCAATATTGTTTGTGCTCCGTTTACCATTTACTACCTTGCTGTTTTTATTGTTCGCACTACAAAAACTCATATCTACTATCCATACTACACTTTTATCACCATCTCTTCGCCGAACTAGTGCACCTATACAATTTGCCATTGTATTGGGTGTGTTGGGGACGCAGAAGATATCTTGTATTTGATTGCAGGGTTGCTTGAGAGAGACTATCTTCATCCTACGCCTCCCACGGATTGATAAACCTTAGGTCATCCACTTGAGGGAAAATTGCTACTGTCCTACAAAACTCTGCGATTGGAGGCCCAACACGTGTCTACAAGAATAAAGTTGCGTAGTAGACATCAAGCTCTTTCCTAGCGCCACTGCCGAGGAGGTGATAGATTGAATGTATATCTTAGGTCTTGCAATCGAGTCTTTTAGATTCTTGTTTTGTCACTAGTTTGGTTTATAAAAGAAAACTACAAAAAATGGAATTGAGGTTGCATCATATTATTCATCTTTATAATGTCTTCCGTGAAAATGATGGAAAGGAAAATTTTGCTCAACTGATAGAAGAAGAATTGTATAGAATGTTTGACAAAGTATCTTTGAATGATGAGCATAATTGCAATGTTTCTAGTATAAGTTCTCTGAATATCCATGATTCTAGTGATATGCAAAGCCATAAGTTTGGGGATGCTATGTTTGATGAAGATGATATTTTTATTCCCCCAAGTTTTGATGTGCAATTTTGTTATAATGGTAGCATGCCTCCTATTTATGATGATTACAATGATGAATGTGGGTTTGGAAGAGTGTCAACTCTAGGTAATGATCCCACTATTTTGGAGGGTGTTGAATCTTTTCACAATATTGATTAAAGTGGATTTGGAGAGGTCATGACTTTATTTAATGATGAATCCACCATTTTGGATGAGGCTTCAATAGACTATGAGAACAAGGTCGCCATCTATGATGATTACGATGATGACATTTATGCTATATTGAATAATTATACCCATGAAACTTGTCATCATGATTTTAATTTTCAATCTCATGATAGTTATTTTGTTGAGCTTGCTTATGTGGAGAGTAAAAAAATTGCTATGCTTATGTGTCATGAACAGAATGATTTATGTGATGGTTATATTGTTGAATTTCTTTATGATGCTACTGAAAATTATTATGAGAGAGGAACATATGCTTTTACATATCTCAATAATATCAAGTTTCCTCTCTATGTGTTGAAAGTCTTGAAGTTATGCATGTTTTGCCTTCCTATGCTAGTCGATTCTTGTTCCCATGAATTATTTGCTCACAAAATCCTTATGCATAGGAAGTGGGTTAGGTTTAAATGTGCTTGCCATGTGATTCATGATGCTCTTTTTCATGTTTCAATTCTTATCTTTTTTGCGAGAATCATTGAAATCATCATGCCTAGCTAAAAGGCATTAAAGAAAAGCGCTTGTTGGGAGACAAACCAACACTTTTACCTGCTGTTTTTGTGTGTTCACATGATTATGCTACTGTATTAATCATGTTTTATTGTTTTTGTTTCAATAAAGTGCCAAGTAAAGCCTTTGGGATCATGTTGGGTGATAGTTGTTTTGATCTTGCTGAAAAATAGAAACTTTTGCGCTCACGAAAAGAACTCTCATTTTTAACAGAAGAGTGCTTTTGAGTTGATTCTTTTTGCAGAATATTAACATACAAATTGTTAACGTGGTCCAGATTTTTTTTCATAATTTATGGAGTAGAAGAAGTATGGTTTGAGTACATATTACTACAGACTGTTCTGTTTTTGACAGGTTCTATTTTCAATGTATAGTTTGCTTGGTACCTAGTTTCTATGGCTTATATTGATCAATATAAATTGTAGAAATGATATGCTACAGTAGGCATTGTGTGGAAACAATTATGAATCTTGTATTTGACAGTACCAAAGTGAAATGGTTTGCTCTTTATCATACTAACCTAGCTCACGAAGTTCCGTTATGTTTTGTGTGATTGAAGTTTTCAAGTTTTGGATGAGATGTCGATATGAGGAGAATAATGAGTGACAATACCCTAAGCTTGGGGATTCCCAAGGCACCCCAAGGTAATATCCAAGGAAGATCCAAGCAACTAAGCTTGGGGATGCCCCGGATGGCATCCCCTCTTTCGTCTATAACATTATCGGTAGTCTCACTTGGAGCTATGTTTTCATTCGTCACATGATATGTGTTTTTCTTGGAGTGTCAATTTATTTTGTTAGGATTTGCTTGCTGTTATTTTTAATAATGTTTTGCATCTTTCTTTTCAATAAAAATGTCAACTATAGCCTTTGCATGCTTATCTTGTAAGTATATGTGTTGCTGTTTCAAACAGAAAGTTTATCGATGTTGCAAACATTCCCTAGAAAAGTAAGAATATGATAAAATGTTGAAAGTTTTTGCAAAATAAGCTCTGATAAATTTTATTCGGTGTTTATCTTGTTTCATAATTTTTGGAGTTAGGGAAGTATATATGATGATTCTTGCATTCTTTACAGACTGTACTATTTTGACAGATTGCTGTTATGTTTGCATTGTTTGCATATATTTGCTTGTTTAATGATTCTATTTGAGGATAGGAGTATTAAATATGCAGAGGAATTTAGTATGCAATGTTGAATAATAATTTTAGTGGTTTGCTACAGTTGAGAATGATAAGGTTTTCGCATTGGTTTACACTAACTTGTCTCACGAGTTCTTGTTGAGTTTTGTGTGGATGAAGTTTTTGAGATTTAGGGAAACCGTGATATGAGAGGAACTAAGGAGACACAAGAGCTCAAGCTTGGGCATCCCAAATTTATATTTCAATAAGTCTCAAGCATCTAAGCTTGGGGATGCCCTGGTAGTCATCCCACCTTTCTTCTTCAACAATTATCGGTTAGTATCGGTTCAGCCTAAGTTATTGCTTCTTCACATGAGTTGTGCTATGCTTGGAATGTCATTTTGTTTTGTTTTTCTTGCTGTTTTGACAAATTACTTAGATATGAAAGTTTTTTAATAAGAGAGAATCCTCAAATAGCTACCTATTTACATAACTACTCACTTGATCTTCACTTATATCTTTTTGGAGTAGCTTGTCATTTACTCTTATGCTTCACTTATATCCTATGAGTAAATTGTTGAATGAATCAAATATCGTGAAGTTGAAATTACATGTTCATATCATGCCTAGTAATGGCTTCACATTGGGTTTAGAAAGTGAAAGCTTTTGAAGCTTAACAATCACAATATTGGTCATACAAGCAATTCACGAATAATTAGTATAAGGAAGAGAACTTTCACATGGAAATACACTATCTTGGAAATCTTTTGTGATTGTGAGCCCCCATCAAAATATTATATGCCAAAATTGTTGACATTGGACAAGGAAGACAACATAATGATTTATGTTTGTTCATATTCACATAGAAGTTATATTGTCATAGATCCTTCAACATGTGGTGCTTGCCCCCCATCTTTGCTAGCCGAAAATTCCGCACCAAGTAGAGATACTACTTGTGCATCCAAAAAACCCTTAAACCCAAATCCTGTTTTCAAGAGTCCACCATACCTACCAAAGGATTGAGCAAGTGTCAGGACCCCGACTACATGCCACATCGATCTAGCATTTAACACCTCATATCACTTTGCGGCCTCACGCACGGTATTCCCACGGGTGTCGCCTTACCTTTTCCCGGGACCGTTTGCGCCTTTTGGCACACGTATATGACAGTGTCGCTAGCATCCATATGATAAGGAGCCCGGGCTGACATGGCTAGTCGTAAACCCAAAGTGGCACAGACTTTCAGGGACAGGCATCCATGACCCAGCATCGAACGTGTCGGTCATCAGCGAGTGAATCCAGGCTGTAGCACTGGGCTAGCAGGACTCCGGTGAACCGGGCTGTAGCGGGCTAACAGGACTCCGATATTCATCGCGTGACATTTCTCCGAAGGGACAGACACAGGAACGAAGAAGGACACATGCCGGCCAGCCTAAGTGTTCCGGAGCAGTAGCAAGCTACCATGGCTCAGTGGAAACACTAGGAGACATTTCCCGGTAAGAGAGGCTACTAAGGATAAACAACTAGATAGTCAGATCCCACACATACCAAGCATTTCAATAACATACACACAATATGCTCGATATGTGCAATACAACATGGCATCACAAAATGACTCTACGACTCAAGTAGTATAATCAATAGGCTCCGAGGAGTGAGATATTACAAACATGGGTCTCATGACCCAACACTCAGAGCATACAAGTCAAAGCACAAACGGAAGCTATCATGTCTGAGTACAGACAACTATAAATGAAAAAGGCTGAGAAGCCTGACTATCTACCAGATCCTGCCAAGGGCACAAGATCGTAGCTGAGGTAACAAGCTAAACGTCGAAGTCCACGTGGAACTACTAGTGAGACTGAAGTCTCTCTGCAAAAACATAAATTAAGCAACGTGAGTACAAATGTACCCAGCAAGGCTTACATCAGATCTATCTACATATGCATCATTATCAACAAAGGGGGTGGTGGAGTTTAACTGCAGCAAGCCAGCTTTGACTCGGTGGCTATCCTGAACTACGACTGCAAATAACTCTTTTGAGGTGGCGCACACGAGTCCACATATTCACCATATCAATACACCACTATGGATCCGCTCCCGTCTCCCTACGAGAATGCCATCCATAGCACTCACGCTTATCTTGCGTATTTTAGAGTATCCACTTTCACTTGTCTATGAACTGTACAAGGGGTCCAAGTTTCCATATCCGAGGAATCCGGCTATTCGAATAGATGATGTTAACCCTGCAGGGGTGTACTTCTTCACACACGCTCTCGCCACTTACCGCCCTGTACTCGTCATGTACCTCGGCAACCTTCAAGCGGAAGCCGGGCGAGGGAGTCGGCCACGACCTGACTAACCGAACAAGTCTCTAGTCCAGGTTTATCGCCTATTCGGGTTCCATCCGCAAGGAGATCCGGCCGGGGTGTCGCTCACGGCCCCAAACGATGTGTGCAGGGTTCCCAAGCCCACCTCGACGGGTGGATGTACGCTTGGTACACCGTGCCACTGTGCCTAGTCTGTCCCAAGCCCACCTGTACCAGGTGCCACTTGGTAGACTACTAACACTACCTACAAACACCAGAAACTAGTTGCAACTCCTGGATAGAGATCATGTTGATTAATAAGTCGAGAGAGTCAATTAAGGATCCCAATGTGTGGTAGTAGCTGTTCATGGATCACAGGCACAGAACTCAGTTCCTGAGGACAGCTGCAATGAGACAACCCACCATGTACTCCTACATGGCCTCTCACCGCTACCTTTACCAAATCGTGTTCACACACTTAGCTCACACACAGTAGGACATGTTCACACGCCTCTGATTCATCCCCGATGAATCAGACCTGACTCAACTCTAAGCAGTAGCAGGCATGACAAACAAGCATGAATGAGTAGGCACAACAGGGCTCAAACAACTCCTACTCATGCTAGTGGGTTTCATCTATTTACTGTGGCAATGACAGGTCATGCAAAGGATAAAGGGGTTCAGCTACCGCAGCAACTAACAAATATGTCATTGTTGTCCTAATGCAGTAAAAGAGAGCAGGAGCGAGAGAGTGGGATTTTATCGGAATGAACAAGGGGGTTTTGCTTGCCTGGCACTTCTGGAGATAACATTGAGTCTTCATCAGTGTCAACGATCACATCATCGGAACATCGTCTACCGAGAGGGGACAAATACCGGCAAACAAGAGAGATCACAATCAATGTGATGCAACAATATGATGCATGAATGTGACATGGCAATATGATGTGATTTGAGCTAATGCAACTAGCAGCAAGTTAAATGGAGTTGGTTTGAACCCTAGGTTCAAATTCAAACTCCACATGTGATTATTTAAATGCCATTTAATTGAATTGTCCTAAACAGTGGTCATAAGTTGTTCTAACATGCATGAAAATGGTACAGATGGATAGATTGGATTTTTCTGATCATTTTTCATATATAAATTATTTCATTTGGAGTTACGGTTGAATTTCTATGAATTATTGAAGTTTTAGCTATTTTCTGGAATTTATAAATCATTTCCTAATTTATTTTAATTCCAGAAAGGAATTATTGCGTCAGCATGACCTCATGCTGACCTCAGCAGGTCAACGGGCACCGTCCAGGTCAAACTGACCTGTGGGCCCCGCGTGTCAGTGTCTGGACTAACTAACCTAATTAAAATTAACCCTAACTAACTTGGTTAGCCGGGCGGGGCCCGCATGTCAGTGAGTCAGTGGCTTAACTAAAATTAGTTATTAATTAACCAAAAGTTAGCAGGGGCTGGGCCCACCTGTTAGTGAGCCTGGGGAAGTCAAACAGGGTCAAATCCCGGGTCAGTGGGGTCAAACCCACCGGCGGCTTGACACCGGCGAGGCCAGCCGCGGTGGCGAGCCTCGGGTTTTGCCCACAGGGCTCGGTTTGGCGCGCGGAGCACAGCTTCGGGATGCGGATGCTCGTCCGCATCCAAATGTGGTGGTGGCGCGGCCGAGGAGTGGCCGGAGTGGTGCCGGCGATGAGCTCGGCGGCGGCCGAAGCTCGGGTGCAAGTGGGGATGGGCCTACGGTGCGCAAACGAGCGTGGTAAAGTGCCATGGAGGCTCTACGCGATGCGGGGAGCGCGTTGGGCGCATGCCCGGGACCAAATGGTCACCAGAGCATCACCGGCAACGAGTGCGGGCGGCGGCGCGTGCGGTTGGATGTGGTGCGGCAGCTACGGCGTGCGAGAGAGAGAGAGGAGAGGGGGAGTAGGAGCAGGAGCTCACGGCGATGTCGACGGAACGCTCGGCGAGGTCGGGGACGGTCCGGGGCCGACGAATTTGACGGTGATGGCCGTCGGGTCCGAGGTAGAAGACGAGCCCGGTGAGGTCGTTCGGGGGCTTCTGGAGGGGCGTGGCTCGGTGAGGTGGGTCGAGGACGGAGTGGCGGAGCTTGTGGGCTAGTCGGGGAAGCGAGGGAGGCCCGGTGGCCGTGGTGGCAGTGGATGGCGGCGACGAGCGCGCTCGGGCGCGAGAGGGGGAGAGCAGAGAAGGGAGAAGGGGTCGGGAGAGAGTGAGAGGGAGGAGCGAGGGGGCTGCGTGGCTTCACCCGAAGGGGCCAGGGCGAAGCGGCAAGAAGGAGGTGGTCGGGGTGGCGTCGGCGCTCGCCACGCCTCGCCTCTGTCCTTCTGGCAAGGGAGGAAGACGACAGGGGGAAAGCGGCGGTGGGCTGGGCCGTGCTGGGCCGGTTGGTGGCGCCAGGTAAGTGGCTGGGCTGCTGGTGGGCTACCGGGTAAGTCTTCTGCTCTTTTTCAATTTTCTGTTCTGTTTTATTTTTATTTAATTCTTTTGCCACTGTTTTGAATTTAAAATAATTCAAACAATGCCAAAAACTCCTCTGAATATTTTTATTTGGCTAGATGGACTTTTCCAAAAGCTCATAAAATATTTCAAGGGTATTTGAAATTATATTCTAGTTATATGAATATAATTCAAATTCAAATATCTAATGATTTAAATTCAAAGTCCCAAAAATAAATCCTTTTATAATGTTCATTATTTTTGGTTTGGATCAAAACCCTTGCCAAAAATATTAAACATCTAAGAAGAGCATTTTGGAACAATGAATGAGATTTTAGGGTTTTTGCCCTTCTTTTATTTAGGGTTTTGAGGCTTCTGAATTCCTCAGTTCAAGTTTCAAAAATTTAAACATGATGCATAGATGGAAGCAAGCATAGGTCAGGCCAGAACTAGGGATGTGACAGCAAGATCCTTCAAGTAAGTTGTCATCGGTGCAATAAGGCAATAAAAATTGCTTCCAAAAGTGTTAGATCATTTAGTGGAAGAGAAAATTGAGCATTGTACGAACTTGTGATGGCAAAGAATAAAAGCGACATGTTGCATAATAAAGGTTGCTATCATAAGGGGCAATATAACGTGACGTTATTTTGCACTAAGGGGTTGGGCATACAAACAAATAAGTGCATGGCAACCTCTGCTTCCCTCTGCGAAGGGCCTATCTTTACTTTTATGTATTTACTTTTATGCAAAGAGTCAAAGTTTTTCTCTCCATTCCTTTTTATTTTTCTCCTTTGGCAAGCATCATGTGGTGAGGAAAGATCTAGGCACATTTGTCCAGTTGAATATGGGTAGCATGAGTTATTATTATTGACATCACCCTTGAGGTGAATACGCTGGGAGGCGAAACTATAAGCCCCTATCTTTCTATGTGTCCGGTTCAAATGTTTTGCTGATGTGCATGCGCTGAGTGTTAGCAATCATAGAAGACTATATGTGGTTGACTATATAGAGATCTTACTTAGACTCTGTTGAATAAGTTGAATTGCAATTGCTTGGTGACTGAGAACATAGGTTGTTGAGTTTCAAGAGAATTCATTGTTTGGACCTTAACATGTGAATTGGTTGCTACTATAACATGAGAAGTTTTATAAGAAAGAAATGTTGTTATGATGCTAGGAAAAGTGATTGAATTTGTCATTGATCAAACTTGTGCACTTTGCTAGCATTCACACTTCATAAATTATTTCTTTTATCATTTACCTACTAGAGGACGAGTAGGAATTAAGCTTGGGGATGCTGACACGTCTCCAACGTATCTATAATTTATGAAGTATTCATGCCATTATATTATCATTATTGGACGTTTTACGATCATTTTATAGCAACTTTATATCATATTTTGGGACCAACCTATTGACCCAGTGCCCAGTGCAAGTTGCTATTTTTTGCTTGTTTTTTACATTGCAGGAAATCAATATCAAATGGAGTCCAAACACGGCAAAACTCCTGGAGGATTTTTTATGGACCAGAACACTCAGGATAGGCCAGAGCAGCACCTGGGGGTGCCTCGAGGGGGACACAACCCACCAGGGCGCGCCTGGGTCCCCAGGCACACCCAGGTGGATTGAGCCCACATCGGTGGCCTCCCGCACCCCTTCTTCGCCCTATAAAATCCCAAATATTCCAAAACCCTTTGGGGTAGCCCTAGATCAGAAATTCCGCCGTTGCAAGGCCTCTATATCCACAAGATCCAATCTAGACCCTGTTCTGGCACCCTGCCGGAGGGGGGAATCATCACCGATGGCCATCTTCATCATCTCAGTGGCCACCACGATGAGGAGGGAGTAGTCCACCCTCGGGGCTGAGGGTTTGTACGAGTAGCTATGTGTTTAATCTGTCTCTCTAGCGATCTTAAGATGTCACAATCTTGATGTATCATGGGCTTTGTTAATATAGTCGGATCATATGGTGTTTTCCCCTCTCTATCTTGTTGTGATGAATTGGGTTTTTCCCTTTGAGATTTCGATGTTATCGGATTGAATACTTTTATGGATTTGAGAACACTTGATATATGTCTTGCAATTGAATACTCGTGGTGACAATGGGGTATCGTATTGACTCACTTGATATATGTTTTGGCACTCAACTCGCGGATTCCCACGGTGACATTGGGGTAATCTATGCATGGGGGTTGATGCACGTTCTCGTCTTTTGTTTCTCCGGTAGAAATATTGGGGCACTCTTTGAAGTTCTTTGTGTTGGATTGAGTATTATGAATATGAATTTGCTTTGGTGTTATTTTAGTACGAACTCTAGGATAGATCGAACGAAAAGAATAGATTTGTGTTATTTTAGTATGAACTCTTGAATAGATCGAAAGGAAAGAATAGCTTTGAGGTGGTCTATACCCTACAAAGAATTTATTCTTATGTTCTCCGCTGGATAGGAACTTTGGAGTGATTCTTCAACGCACTATGAGGGATAATCATATGATCCAACTATCTTAGCATTGTTGAGAGATTGCACTAGTGAAAGTATGCACCCTAGGCCTCATTTTCCATCATTGCAATACCGTTTGTGCTCCGTTTACTATTTACTACTTTGCTGTGTTTTATTGTTCGCACTACAAGAACTCATATCTACTATCTATACTACACTTTTATCACCATCTCTTTGCTAAATTAGTGCACCTATACAATTTGCCATTGTATTGGGTGTGTTAGGGACACAAGAGATTTCGTGTATTTGATTGCAGGGTTGCTTGAGAGAGACTATCTTCATCCAACGCCTCCCACGGATTGATAAACCTTAGGTCATCCACTTGAGGGAAAACTGCTATTGTCCTAAAAAAACTCTGCCCTTGGAGGCCCAACACGTGTCTACAAGAATAAACTTGTGTAGTAGACATCATTTGCCTTCTCCAAACCATGCCGTTTACCTTCATATTCAATGTTTTACTTTCTGCTTCTACACTCTTAGAATTGCATGTGTAGGTTGATTGCTTGACTTGTACTAGTTGCTAAAATCTGCGAACAATTAAAATTGGGAAACAGTTAGATTTTTATTTGGTCAAGTAGTCTAATCACCCCCCTCTAGACCTACTTATGGTCCTACATGGACAGCCGGTAGTTTTCGATTGTGTTGTGCCATCTACTCTCAGTTTATTGTCGGTGGTTGGTGAGGATGTCACCATGGAGGTTGGTTCTTGTTCGTTGTGGTACTCGATTTAGTGTTTCGTGGGTCGGTCATGCATGATATACGTGGGTTTGGGAGGGATACCATCTATCGGTGGGGGCTGGTACTCATGTTTTCGCTCTTTGTGTGACGCGGGTGCTTATTTTTTGATGTGTTAGCTACTCATGATAGGCATTGGGATTTCTCCAAAGAGGAAGGGCGATGTAGTATAGTAATAGATAGCATTTACCTCAGTTGAGAATCAATATTTATGGAACCAGTAGGAGACAACACACGAACAAGATAAACAATACATGCACACACGCAAAGCAAATGCTTGCACCCAATGAAGGCAAGATTGTTGCGCCCATGGGACTGGGGGTACCCAGGCTCATCTGCCTGCGGCCCAGCGTGTGACGCCCACCAGGAGGCCCAAGGCTGGCCAACCGCCAGAGCTTCATGAGCAAGACCCTCGTGAGGCCCCTACCTCGCAAGGCATGCGTCATCAAGTGTCACCAGTCGCCTTGTGAGGCCCCCTCGCGGGGCGGCTTCCTGAGGTCGCCTCCCAAGGCCCTTCGTGGAGGCATGCGAGTCAAGAGCTATCCAGCGGAGTCAAGCGGCCCCGTGTCTTCACGTGGGTGATGCGCGTGGCAACGAGTGAGGCAAGAGGAGCGCCAGCAGGCGCGGACGAGGAGGCTTTCCTCTTCATGCTAAAGAAAGCAAGGACAATGCACTGGTTCGCAGAGCAACCCCCAAAGGTTACCTGTTCGGTGCAAGAAGACCAAGACGACGGGTTCACCAGGATGGAGGTCATCATCGAGCCCATCGGCGCATCAAGGCAGGAGGCTTTTGCAGGCGGAGACTGCCTTTAGTCAGGATAAGTTGCAACCCTGCCCCCCTTCGAATTGGCCATTGTGGCGACCCTTCCTGCATTGTGTTTTCGGGGAAAGAGGACCAAGGATAGTATAAGTAAGGGTAGGGCGCCACCGTAGAGGAGGTGATTTTTTCCGAGGTAGACCATCTTTCCCCTTGTACACCCGTGCTCAGCCTCCCTCGTGAGGGAATCCAACCACAAAGCAGGAGTAGGGTTTTACACCGCAAGGTGGCCCAAACCTGGGTAAACTGCAGTGTCCACTGTTCCTCTTCTCTAGCTCGATCACGTTGGAGCATGATAACCCACAAGTACAGGGGATCACAATAGTTTTTGAGGGTAGGGTATTCAACCCAAATTTATTGATTCGACACAAGAGAAGCCAAAGAATATTCGCAAGTATTAGCAGTTGAGTTGTTAATTCAACCACAGCTGAAAGACTTAATATCTACATCAAAGTTTTTAGGAGCAAAGTAGTATGATAGTAACGGTAACAGTGGCAATAAGAACATTAACAATTTTTTAGTGATTGTAACAGCAGCAACAACGAAAGTAACTTAGCAAAGATCAATATGTGAAAAGCTCGTAGGCATTGGATCGGCGATGATAATTGTGTTGGATAATATGCATCATTTAGAAGTCCTAACCTAGGGCGGCACAAAACTAGCTCAAATTCATTAATGTATTGTAGGCATGTATTCCGTATATAGTCATATGTACTTATGGAAAAGAACTTGCATGACATCCTTGGTCCTACCCTCCCATGGCAGCGGGGTCCATAAGGAAACTAAGGGGTACTAAGGCCTCCTTTTAATAGAGAACTGAAACAAAGCATTAGCACTTAGTGAATACATGAACTCCTCAAACTACGGTAATCACCGGAAAGAATCCAAAATATTGTCACCTTATGGTATGCGGATCATAACTCGTAATAGGTGTCTACAACTTGCAAGATAGGATCAAGAACACACATATATTCATGAAAACATAATAGGTTCAGATCTGAAATCATGGCACTCGGGCCCTAGTGACAAGCATTAAGCATAACAAGGTCATAACAACATCAATCTCAGAATATAGTGAATACTCGGGATCAAGCCCTAACAAAAGTAACTCGATTACATGATAAATCTCATCCAACCCATCACCGTCCAGCAAGCCTACGAAGGAATTACTCACTCCCCGCAGTGAGCATCATGAAATATGCATTGGAGGAAGGTTGATGATGATGATGGCGACGGATTCCACCCTCAAGAGCCCCGAACGGACTCCGGATCAGCCCTCCCGATGAAGATCATGAGGTGGTGGCGGCTCTGTATCGTAAAACGTGATGAATCCTCCTCTCAGATTTTTCTCTCTCTCCGGGAATAGGTATATATGGAGTTGGAGTTAGGGTTGCCGGAGGTCCAGGGGGCACATGCTCACCAGGCGTGCCCTGGGGGGCGGGTGCGCCCCCTAAGCTTGTGGCTCCTGGGTTGCCCCCCTCTGGTATATTTTTCCGCCAGTACATTTTATATATTCCACAAAAATTCTCCATAAATGTTCAGGTCAATACGAGAACTTTGATTTCTGCACAAAAACAACACCATGGCAATTCTGCTGAAAACAGCGTCAGTCCAGGTTAGTTCCATTCAAATCATACAAATTAGAGTCCAAAACAAGGGCATAAGTGTTTGGAGAAGTAGATACAATGGAGACGTATCAACTCCCCCAAGCTTAACGCATTGCTTTCCCTCAAGCAATTCAGTTGACAAACTCTATTTGATCTTGTTGTTGCAAATATGTCTGACCAATGTTTTGGTTTTCAGCAAATATTATGAGCTAACCATATTCGCAATAACACTTGGGTCTCACATTTACTCATATCAATGACATAATTAACTAGCAATCAATAATAAGATATCTCATAGGACAACACTTTTTTCAAAACAATCATGATATAATATGACAAAATGGTATCTCGTTAGCCCTTTTTGAGACCGCGGAACATAAATGCAGAGCACCCCTGAAGATGAAGCACTGATTAGACATTATAATTCATGGCAAAAAGAGATCTAGTCACACTCATACTCAACATCAACTAAAAACAAAGCATCTAAATGACAATAGTGCACTCCAGCTAGTGCTTTAATAAGAAGATGATGACTCAATAATAAAAGTAACTAGATAGGCTGTTCAGCAAGGGAAGCGGGGATTTGTAGAGGAGACAGAGCTCGAAGATTTTTGAACAGAAATGAATATAATTTTGAGAGGCATGCTTTCATTGTCAACATAACAACCGAGAGATCTCACTATCTTCCATGCTAGACACATTATAGGCAGTTCCCCAACAGAATGGTAAAGTTTTACTCCCCCTCCACCAACAAACACAAGCCATGTCTAGCCAAATCCTCGGGTGCCCTCCATACCAACAACAATCCGAGGGAGTTTTGTTTCATTATTATATATTGATTTTGATTTTGATCAAAGGATTGGGCATCCCGATTACCAGCCACTTTCTCATGAATGATAAGCGAATAAACACTCATTGTGAGAATAACCCACCTAGCATGGAAGATACTGACAACCTCCAGTCACTATGAGCAATTCGGGCATACAAAACAGATTATTATTAGAAGGTTTAGAGTTTCGCACATACAAATTTACTTTGAACGGCAGGTAAATACCGCATATTGGTAGGTATGGTGGACTCATGTGGAACAACTTTGGGTTTAAGTAAGTGGATGCACAAGCAGTATTCCGGCTTAGTACAAGTCAAGGCTAGCAAAAAGATTGAGGAGCGACCAACTAGAGAGCGACAACCGTCATAAACATGCATTGAGATTAATCAACATTGAATGCAAGCATGAGTAGGATATAAATCACCATGAACATAAATATCATGGAGGCTATGTTGGTTTTGATTCAACGACATGCGTGAACATGTGCTAAGTCAAGCCACTTGAATCATTCCGAGGAGGATACCATCCTATCATATTAAATCATAACCATTTTAAAAAGCATGTTGGCACGCAAGATAAACCATTATCCACTCTGTCGTGGAATTGTCACGTCAGATGTCCTAGTGGAAGGACTTAGTCGTGGAGCCATCGCAACTAGGAAGCTTAAATGGGTTAATCGGAACAAAGGACACAGGGTTTATACTGGTTCGGCCCCTTATGATGAAGGTAAAAGCCTACGATCTAGTTTTGAGTGGGATTGCTTATGACTCAATTACCAGGGAGCAAAATCGCTTGACCTAGCTCTCGATCTGATGTTACTTGCCCTGAACTGCCGCCGGGTCGTCCCTTTATATACAGAGGTCGACGCCCAGCGGCTCACAGAGTCCCGGCCGGCTCATAAACAGTGTCCGGCTCGGTCTCTAACTATTCGTGCCTTGCAATACAAGTTATCTTCATATGGCGGTTTATCTCTACGAGCCTTAAGTCTCCTTTGGGATTTGGGCCCTTAACCGAACCTCCATCTTCAGGCTTGTCTTGGGCTTCAAGAGTCTTCATAGGTATAACCCGGCCCCTCCTGGGCGGGTCATACCTAATAGTTATATCCCCAACATTAGGCCCCATATTGATTTGAACCGGTTCATGTCAATCTTCAACACTAAAGAAAAATCTTCTGCTTCTTTGCTTGTATAGAATTTTGTAACCCGCCATGAAGTCATCCTTTGGATTTGTGGTGACCCACCATGACGTCATCTATCATTAATGCACGTTTTACCCAACGTATGTCAACAGATCCTTATCTTAATGACCATCCCGAGAATCAAGGCGTCCTTGTAGCTAGATAACCATGTTTTCGGCCTCCTCGTTTTTCGCGCCCACTTATCAGTCTTCCCTTATAAATAGACCCGACCAGGAATTTCCTCATTCTCCCCTTTCCTCTTCTTATTCCTCTCGCAACCCTACTGCCACTCAAGCTCCGCCGCCGCCGCAGCGCACCTCATCTTCCTCGACCCCGGCCGCTGCATCAACCTGAGTCAGTCCAGAGAACGGCGGTTACCCGAAGTAGTAGATCTGCAGCTGTAAGTCATCTCCTTCCCGCACCACAGATCTGCATTAGGGTTCACAAGTTCCTCTGTGTTCTTCGTAGTTCGTCACGGTTTCTTCATAGTTCTTCCACCGCTGCCTCATTTGATCCAAAAGCAGTATGGAACTTATGCGGTAGTTGTTTCGTGTCCATTTTTTATACTAGCAGATCCCTTTTTCTCGCAAAGAAGCCTCACTAGAACTCACGAACTCATCTGTACCACGTTTTTAGGTCCAGTATATTTTCTTTTTTGAACAGTCGTTTGATCCAACATAATAGCTGCAACCTGTGAAACTTGTTTATGCAACACTTAGGCAAAAAACTATATTTGTTAGATCCACCTAGCCATGGCGACTCTTATCACCGGCTTAAAAAGGCAATTATCAATTGATACTCTTGACCGCTCATGGCGGTTTAGATAACTTAACTGCTTGTGGCGCTCATGGCGTCTTAAATAATTTGACATAATTAGCCTTATACCATTAGGCCCCTTTATAAGCCGCCATCTTGAGTATGCACTGTAATGTTTCTCTTCGGCTTAAATTTGAACCGGAGTTTTTTACTCTTTCTTAGGCTTTCATCACAATGGCACCGAAACCACCCACTTCATGCAACTGGGTCAAATCCATCATCACACACAGTACACTTGATGACTTTGTGAAGACCGGCTATCTGCCGAAGAAGGAAGTGATGTGATATCGTGATCCTGACCCGACGGAGGAAAAGCCTCAGCCCAAAGGAGGGGAGGTCATTGTCTTCACTGACCATATGAATCGGGGTTTTTCACCACCCGGCTCAAAATTCTTCAGGGACGTCCTGCACTTCTTTGACCTCCATCCTCAAGATATCGGACCCAATTCCGTGTCTAATATTTGCAATTTTCAAGTGTTCAGCGAGGTATACCTTGGAGAAGAACCCAACTTGCTACTCTTTAGAGAGTTATTCTACTTGAACCGCCAGAATGAGTGTGCCAACGGGCAAAGCTTGGAACTTGGCGGTGTCTCAATCCAATGTCAGAGAGACGTAATTTTTCCTTATGCCAACCCACCGAGTCATCCCAAAGGCTAGAAGCAGACATGGTTCTATTGTCAAGACACTTCTCCGGCTGATGAAAATCCTCTGCCCGGCTTTCGTGCTCTGCATCTAGAGTCCAAACATCCACTTCCTGATAAGATAGCAGCCGCCGAACGCAAGACGCTCACCCCGACCCTGGCTAAATTCAAGGCTCTTCTGGGGAACGGGCAAAATGGCATTGATTTAGTCCGGGTTTGGCTCGCCTGGCGGGTTATTCCATTGAGCCGCCGCCCCGGCCTGATGTGTACCTACACATGCAAGAAAGATGACCCTCCGCAGCACAATTCTGATGATTTGCCTGACCACGTCATCAGTGACATGACCAAGTATCTTCTGAATGAAAGCCTATTGATACGTCTCCAATGTATCTATAATTTTTGATTGTTCCATGCTATTATATTACCCCTTTTGGATGTTTATGGTCTTTATTTTACACATTTATGTCATTTCTGGGACTAACCTACTAACCGGAGGACAGCCCATATTGCTGTTTTTTTGCCTATTTCAGTATTTCGAAGAAAAGGAATATCAAATAGAGTCCAAATGGAATGAAACCTTCGGGAGCGTGATTTTTGGAACGAACGTGATCCAGAGGACTTGGAGTGCAAGCCAAGAAGCTGCCGAGGCTCCCACGAGATAGGAGAGCGCCCCCCCTATAGGGCGCGCCCCCTGTCTCGTGGGCCCCTCGGGCGGCCACCGACGTACTTCTTCCTCCTATATATACCAACGTACCCCAAAAACATCCAGGAGCTGGACGAAACAGAATTTCCACCACCGTAACCTTCTGTATCCGCGAGATCTCATCTTGGAGCCTTCGCCCGCACTCTGCCGGAGAGGGAATCAACCATGGAGGGCTTCTACATCAACATCCTTGCCCCTCCGATGAGTTGTGAGTAGTTTACCACAGACCTACGGGTCCATAGTTATTAGCTAGATGGCTTCTTCTCTCTTTTTGGATCTCAATACAATGTTCTCCCCCTCTCTTGTGGAGATCTATTCCATGTAAACTCTTTTTGCGGTGTGTTTGTTGAAACCCGATGAATTGTGGGTTTATGATCAAGTTTATCTATGAATAATATTTGAATCTTCTCTGAATTCTTTTATGAATGATTGAGTTATCTTTGCAAGTCTCTTCGAATTATCAGTTTGGTTTGGCCTACTAGATTGATCTTTCTTGCGATGGGAGAAGTGCTTAGCTTTGGGTTCAATCTTGCGGTGTCCTTACCCAGTGAGAGAAAGGGTTGCAAGGCACGTATTGTATTGTTGCCATCGAGGATAACAAGATGGGTTTATGAAGGAAATATGCCCTAGAGGCAATAATAAAGTTATTATTTATTTCCTTATTTCATGATAAATGTTTATTATTCATGCTAGAATTGTATTAACCGGAAACATAATACATGTGTGAATACATAGACAAACATATAGTCACTAGTATGCCTCTACTTGACTAGCTCATTAATCAAAGATGGTTATGTTTCCTAACCATAGACATGTGTTGTCATTTGATTAATGGGATCACATCATTAGGAGAATGATGTGATTGACATGACCCATTCCGTTAGCCTAGCACTTGATCGTTTAGTATGTTGCTATTGCTTTCTTCATGACTTATACATGTTCCTGTAACTATGAGATTATGCAACTCCCGTTTACCGGAGGAACTCTTTGGGTGCTACCAAACGTCACAACATAACTGGGTGATTATAAAGGAGTACTACAGGTGTCTCCAAAGGTACATGTTGGGTTGGCGTATTTCGAGATTAGGTTTTGTCACTCCGATTGTCGGAGAGGTATCTCTGGGCCCTCTCGGTAATGCACATCACTATAAGCCTTGCAAGCAATGTGACTAATGAGTTAGTTGCGGGATGATGCATTATGTAACGATTAAAGAGACTTGCCGGTAACGAGATTGAACTAGGTATTGGATACCAACGATCGAATCTCGGGCAAGTAACATACCGATGACAAAGGGAACAACGTATGTTGTTATGCGGTTTGACCGATAAAGATCTTCGTAGAATATGTAGGAGCCAATATGAGCATCCAGGTTCCGCTATTGGTTATTGACCAAGAATAGTTCTAGGTCATGTCTACATAGTTCTCGAACCCGTAGGGTCCGCACGCTTAAGGTTTCGATGACAGTTATATTATGAGTTTATGAGTTTTGATGTACCGAAGGAGTTCGGAGTCCCGGATGAGATCGGGGACATGACGAGGAGTCTCGAAATGGTCGAGACGTAAAGATCGATATATTGGACGACTATATTCGGAGTTCGGAAAGGTTCCGAGTGATTCGGGTATTTTTCGTAGTACCGGAGAGTTACGGGAATTCGCCGGGAGAAGTATTGGGCCTTATTGGGCCATACGGGAAAGAGAGAGGGGCTGCCTAGGGCAGGCCACCCCCCCCCCCCCAAGGCGTAGTCCGAATTGGACTAGGGGAGGGGCTGCGCCCCCTCCTTCCTTCCCTTCTCTCTTGCCTTTCCTTCTCTCCTACTCCTACTACATGGAAGGGCTCCTAGTTCTACTAGGAAAGGGGGAATCCTACTCCCGGTGGGAGTAGGACTCCCCTAGGATGCGCCATAGAGAGGGCCGGCCCTCCCCCTCCTCCACTCCTTTATATACAGGGGCAGGGGGCACCCCATAGACACACAAGTTGATCTACGGATCGTTCCTTAGCCGTGTGCGGTGACCCCCTCCACCATATTCCACCTCGGTCATATCGTCGCGGAGTTTACGCGAAGCCCTGCGCCGGTAGAGCATCATCATCGTCACCATGATGTCGTGCTGACGGAACTCATCCCCGACACTTTGCTGGATCGGAGTCCGGGGATCGTCATCGAGCTGAACGTGTGCTGAACTCAAAGGTGCCGTACGTTCGGTACTTGGACCGGTCGGATCGTGAAGACGTACGACTACATCAACCGCGTTGTCATAACGCTTCTGCTTATGGTCTACAAGGGTACGTGGACAACACTCTCCCCTCTCGTTGCTATGCCATCACCATGATCTTGCGTGTGCGTAGGAAATTTTTGAGATTACTACGTTCCCCAACAGTGGCATCCGAGCCAGGTTTTATGCGTAGATGTCATATGCACGAGTAGAACACAAGTCAGTTGTGGGAGATACAAGTCATACTGCTTACCAGCATGTCATACTTTGGTTCAGCGGTATTGTTGGATGAAGCGGCCCGGACCGACATTACGCGTACGCTTACGCGAGACTGTTTTTACCGCCGTGCTTTGCACACAGGTGAGTAGCGGGTGTCTGTTTCTCCAACTTTAGTTGAACCGAGTGTGGCTACGCCCGGTCCTTGCGAAGGTTAAAACAGCACTAACTTGATGAACTATCATTGTGGTTTTGATGCGTAGGTAAGAACGGTTCTTGCTAAGCCCGTAGCAGCCACGTAAAATTTGCAACAACAAAGTGGAGGACGTCTAACTTGTTTTTGCAGGGCATGTTGTGATGTGATATGGTCAAGACGTGATGCTATATTTTATTGTATGAGATGATCATGTTTTGTAACCGAAGTTATCGGCAACTCGCAGGAGCCATATGGTTGTCGCTTTATTGTATGAAATGCAAACACCCTGTAATTGCTTTACTTTATCACTAAGCGGTAGCGATAGTCGTAGAAGCAATAGATGGCGTAACGACAACGATGCTACGATGGAGATCAAGGTGTCACGCCGGTGACGATGGTGATCACGACGGTGCTTCGAAGATGGAGATCACAAGCACAAGATGATGATGGCCATATCATATCACTTATATTGATTGCATGTGATGTTTATCCTTTATGCATCTTATCTTGCTTTGATTGACAGTAGCATTTTAAGATGATCTCTCACTAAATTATCAAGAAGTGTTCTCCCTGAGTATGCATCGTTGCGAAAGTCCTTCGTGCTGAGACACCACGTGATGATCGGGTGTGATAGGCTCTACGTTCAAATACAACGGGTGCAAAACAGTTGCACACGCGGAATACTCAGGTTAAACTTGACGAGCCTAGCATATACAGATATGGCCTCGGAACACGGAGACCGAAAGGTTGAACATGAATCATATAGTAGATATGATCAACATAGTGATGTTCACCATTGAAACTACTCCATCTCATGTGATGATCGGACATGGTTTAGTTGATTTGGATCACGTAATCACTTAGATGACTACAGAGATGTCTATCTAAGTGGGAGTTCTTAAGTAATATGATTAACTGAACTTAAATTTATCATGAACTTAGTCCTGGTAGTATTTTGCAAATTATGTTGTAGATCAATAGCTTGCATTGTTGCTTTCATATGTTTATATGTTCCTAGAGAAAATTGTGTTGAAAAATGTTAGTAGCAATGATGCAGATTGGATCCGTGATCTGAGGTTTATCCTCATTGCTGCACAGAAGAATTATGTCCTTAATGCACCGCTAGGTGACAGACCTATTGCAGGAGAAGATGCAGACGTTATGAATGTTTGGCTAGCTCAATATGATGACTACTTGATAGTTCTGTGCACCATGCTTTATGGCTTAGAATCGGGACTTCAAAGACGTTTTTTGAACTTCATGGACCATATGAGATGTTCCAGGAGTTGAAGTTGATATTTCAAGCAAATACACGAGTTGAGAGATATGAAGTCTCCAACAAGTTCTATAGATAAAAGATGGAGGAGAATCGCTCAACTAGTGAGCATGTGCTCAGATTGTCTGGGTACTACAATCGCTTGAATCAAGTGGGAGTTAATCTTCCAGATAAGATAGTGATTGACAGAGTTCTCTAGTCACCATCACCAAGTTAGTAGAACTTTGTGATGAACTATAGTATGCGAGGGATGACGAAAATGATTCCCAAGTTCTTCGTGATGTTTAAATCGACGAAGGTAGAAATCAAGAAAGAGCATCAAGTGTTGATGGTTGACAAGATCACTAGTTTCAAGAAAAGAGCAAAGGGAAATAAAGGGAACTTCAACTAGAATGGCAAGCAAGTTGTCACTCCCGCGAAGAAGCCCAAAACTGGACCAAAGCCTGAAACTAAGTGCTTCTATTGCAAAGGAAATGGTCACTGGAAGCGGAAATGCCCTGAATATTTGGTGGATAAGAAGCATGGCAATGTGAACAAGAGTATATTTGATATACAGGTTATTGATGTGTGCCTTACTAGTGTTTATAGTAGCCCCTGAGTATTTGATACTTGTTCAGTTGCTAAGATTAGTAACTCGAAACAGGAGTTATATAAACAGAGACTAGTTGAAGGGGAAGTGACGATGAATGTTGGAAGTGGTTCCAAGATTGATATGATCATCATCGCACACTCCCCATACTTTCGGGATTAGTGTTAAACCTAAATAAATGTTATTTGGCGTTTGCGTTGAGCATGAATATGATTTGATCATGTTTATTGCGATACGGTTATTCATTTGAAGTTAAAGAATAATTGTTATTCTGTTTACATGAATAAGACCTTCGATGGTTATACACCCAATGAAAATAGTTTGTTGGATCTCGATCGTAGTGATACACATATTCATAATATTGATGCCAAAAGATGCAAAGTTAATAATGATAGTGCAACTTATTTGTGGCACTGCCGTTTGGGTCATATCGGTGTAAAGCACATGAAGAAACTCCATAAAGATGGATTTTTGGAATCACTTGGTTATGAATCATTTGATGCTTGCGAACCGTGCCTTTTGGGCAAGATGACTAAAACTCCGTTCTCCGGAACAATGGAACAAGCTACTGACTTATTGGAAATAATACATACCGATGTATGCGATCCAATGAGTGTTGATGCTCATGGCAAGTATCGTTATTTTCTGACCTTCACAAGATGATTTGAGCAGATATGGGTATATCTACTTAATGAAGCACAAGTCTGAAATATTTGAAAAGTTCAAAGAATTTCAGAGTGAAGTGGAGAATCATCGTAACAAGAAAATAAAGTTTCTGCGATTTGATCATGGAGGCGAATATTTGAGTTACGAGTTTGGTCTTCAACTAAAACAATGTGGAATAGTTTCACAGCTCACGCCACCTGGAACACCACAACGTTATGGTGTGTCTGAACGTCGTAACCACACTTTATTTGATATGGTGCGATCAATGATGTCTCTTACTGATTTACCAATATCGTCTTGGGGTTATGCATTAGAGACACCTGCATTCACGTTAAAAGGGCACCATCTAAATCCGTTTGAGACGACACCATATGAACTGTGGTTTAGCAAGAAACTCAAGTTGTCGTTTCTTAAAATTTGGGACTACGATGCTTATGTGAAAAAGTTTCATCCTGATAAGCTCAAACCCAAATCGGAGAAGTGCGTCTTCATAGAATACCCAAAGGAAACTGTTGGGTACACCTTCTATCACAGATCCGAAGGAAAGATATTCGTTGCTAAAAATGGATCCTTTCTAGAGAAGGAGTTTCTCTCGAAAGAAGTGAGTGGGAGGAAAGTAGAACTTGATGAGGTAATTGTACCTTCTCCCTTATTGGAAAGTAGTTCATCACAGAAATCAGTTCCAGTGATTCCTACACCAATTAGTGAGGAAGTTAATGATGATGATCATGAACTTCAGATCAAGTTGCTACCAAACCTCATAGGTCTTCCAGAGTAAGATTCGCACCAGAGTGGTACGGTAATCCTATTCTGGAAGTCATGTTACTAGACCATGATGAACCCACGAACTATGAGGAAGCGATGATGAGCCCAGATTCCGCGAAATGGCTTGAGGCCATAAAATCTGAGATATGATCCATGTATGAGAACAAAGTATGGACTTTGATTGACTTGCTCGATGATCAGCAAGCCATGTTAAATAAATGGATCTTCAAGAGGAAGACGGACGTTGATAGTAGTGTTACTATCTACAAAGCTCGACTTGTCGCAAAAAGGTTTTTCGACAAGTTCAAGGTGTTGAATACGATGAGATTTTCTCCTCGTATTGATGCTTAAGTCTGTCTGAATCATGTTAGCAATTGCCACATTTTATGAAATCTGGCAAATGGATGTCAAAACTGCATTCCTTAATGGATTTTTTAAAGAAGAGTTGTATATGATGCAACCAGAAGGTTTTGTTAATCCTAAAGGTGCTGACAAAATGTGCAAGCTCCAGCGATCCATCAATGGACTGGTGCAAGCATGTCGGAGTTGGAATATATGCTTTGATGAGTTGATCAAAGCATATGGATTTATACAGACTTTTTGAAAGGCCTGTATTTACAAGAAAGTGAGTGGGAGCACTACAGTCTTTCTGATAAGTATATGTGAATGACATATTATTAATTGGAAATGATGTAGAAATTTTCTGAAAGCATAAAGGAGTATTTGAAAAGAGTTTTTTTTAAAGAAAGACCTGAGTAAAGCTACTTACATATTGAGCATCAAGATCTATTGAGATAGATCAAGACGCTTGATAAGTTTTTCAATAAGTACATACCTTGTCAAGATTTTGAAATAGTTCAAAATGGAACAGTCAAAGAAAGAGTTCTTGCCTGTGTTGCAAAGGTGTGAAATTGAGTAAGACTCAAATCCCGACCACGGCAGAAAATAGAAAAGAGAATGAAAGTCATTCCCTATGCCTCAGTCATAGGTTCTATAAAGTATGCTATGCTATATACCAGACCTATTACCTTGCTCTGTATTTGGCAATGGAGTACAATAGTGATCTAGGAGTAGATCACTGGACATCAGTCAAAAATATCCTTAGTGAGGACTAAGAAGATGTTTCGCGATTATGGAGGTGATAAAAGAGTTTGTTGTAAAAGTTACATCGGTGCAAACTTTTACACTGATCCAGATGACTCTAAGTCTCAATCTGGATACATATTGAAAGTGGGAGCAATTAGCTAGAGTAGCTCCATGCAGATCATTGAAGACATAGAATATTTGCAAAATACATACGACTCTGTATGTGACAGACCCGTTGACTAAACTTCTCTCATGAGCAAAACATGATCATACCTTAGTACTCTTTTGGGTGTTAATCACATAGCGATGTGAACTAGATTATTGAATCTAATAAACCTTTTGGGTGTTGATCACATGACGATGTGAACTATGGGTATTAATCACATGCAGATGTGAATATTGGTGTTCAATCACATGGCGATGTGAACTAGATTATTGACTCTAGTGCAAGTGGGAGACTGAAGGAAATATGCCCTAGAGGCAATAATAAAGTTATTATTTATTTCCTTATTTCATGATAAATGTTTATTATTCATGCTAGAATTGTATTAACCGGAAACATAATACATGTGTGAATACATAGACAAACATATAGTCACTAGTATGCCTCTACTTGACTAGCTCATTAATCAAAGATGGTTATGTTTCCTAACCATAGACATGTGTTGTCATTTGATTAATGGGATCACATCATTAGGAGAATGATGTGATTGACATGACCCATTCCATTAGCCTAGCACTTGATCGTTTAGTATGTTGCTATTGCTTTCTTCATGACTTATACATGTTCCTGTAACTATGAGATTATGCAACTCCCGTTTACCGGAGGAACACTTTGGGTGCTACCAAACGTCACAACGTAACTGGGTGATTATAAAGGCAGGTGTCTCCAAAGGTACATGTTGGGTTGGCGTATTTCGAGATTAGGTTTTGTCACTCCGATTGTCGGAGAGGTATCTCTGGGCCCTCTCGGTAATGCACATCACTATAGGCCTTGCAAGCAATGTGACTAATGAGTTAGTTGCGGGATGATGCATTATGTAACGATTAAAGAGACTTGCCGGTAACGAGATTGAACTAGGTATTGGATACTGACGATCGAATCTCGGGCAAGTAACATACCGATGACAAAGGGAACAACGTATGTTGTTATGCGGTTTGACCGATAAAGATCTTCGTAGAATATGTAGGAGCCAATATGAGCATCCAGGTTCCGCTATTGGTTATTGACCAAGAATAGTTCTAGGTCATGTCTACATAGTTCTCGAACCCGTAGGGTCCGCACGCTGAAGGTTTCGATGACAGTTATATTATGAGTTTATGAGTTTTGATATACCGAAGGAGTTCGGAGTCCCGGATGAGATCGGGGACATGACAAGGAGTCTCGAAATGGTCGAGACGTAAAGATTGATATGTTGGACGACTATATTCGGAGTTCGGAAAGTTCCGAGTGATTCGGGTATTTTTCGGAGTACCGGAGAGTTACGGGAATTCGCCGGGAGAAGTATTGGGCCTTATTGGGCCATATGGGAAAGAGAGAGGAGCTGCCTAGGGCAGGCCGCGCGCCCCCCCAAGGTCTAGTCCGAATTGGACTAGGGGGAGGGGTTGCGCCCCCTCCTTCCTTCCCTTCTCTCTTGCCTTTCCTTCTCTCCTACTCCTACTACATGGAAGGGCTCCTAGTTCTACTAGGAAACGGGGAATCCTACTCCCGGTGGGAGTAGGACTCCCCTAGGGCGCGCCATAGAGAGGGCCGGCCCTCCCCCTCCTCCACTCCTTTATATAGAGGGGCATGGGGCACCCCATAGACACACAAGTTGATCTATGGATCGTTCCTTAGCCGTGTGCGGTGCCCCCCTCCACCATATTCCACCTCGGTCATATCATCGCGGAGTTTAGGCGAAGCCCTGCGCCGGTAGAGCATCATCATCGTCACCACACCGTAGTGCTGACGGAACTCATCCCCAACACTTTGCTGGATCGGAGTCCGGGGATCGTCATCGAGTTGAACGTGTGCTGAACTCGGAGGTGTCGTGCGTTCGGTACTTGGATCGGTCGGATCATGAAGACGTACGACTACATCAACCGCATTGTCATCACGCTTCCGCTTACGGTCTACGAGGGTACGTGGACAACACTCTCCCCTCTCGTTGCTATGCCATCACCATGATCTTGCGTGTGCGTAGGAAATTTTTGAAATTACTACGTTCCCCAACAGTTTATATCATATTACTTGAGTTTATCCCTCTACATCATGTCATCTTGCTTAATGCGTTACTCTGTTCTTATGAACCTAATACTCTAGATGCAGGCAGGAGTCGGTCGATGTGTGGAGTAATAGTAGTAGATGCAGGCAGGAGTCGGTCTACTTGTTATGGACGTGATGCCTATATACATGATCATGCCTAGATAATCTCATAACTATGTGCCTTTCTATTAATTGCTCGACAGTAATTTGTTCACCCACCGTAATACTTATGCTATCTTGAGAGAAGCCACTAGTGAAACCTATGGCCCCCGGGTCTATCTCTTATCATATTTGCTTTCAACCTACTTTTATTTGCATCTTTACTTTTTGCATCTATATTATAAAATACCAAAAATATATTTATCTTATCATACTATCTTTATTAGATCTCACTTTCGCAAGTGGCCGTTAAGGGATTGACAACCCCTTTATTGCGTTGGCTGCGAGTTCTCAATTTGTTTGTGTAGGTGCGTGGGACTTTTGAGGAGCCTCCTACTGGATTGATACCTTGGTTCTCAAAAACTGAGGGAAATACTTACGCTACTATCGCTGCATCACCCTCTCCGCTTGAGGAAAACCAACGAAAGCTCAAGACATAGCAAGAAGGATTTCTGGCGCCGTTGCCGGGGAGGTCTTCGCTCAAGTCAAGACATACCAAGTACCCATCACAAACCAATCTCCCTCGCATTTACATTATTTGCCATTTGCCTCTCGTTTTCCTCTCCCCCACTTCACCCTTGTCGTTTTATTCACCCTCTCTTTCCCAATCTCCTCCTCTCTTTTCGCTTGCCTTTTTCGTTTGCTCATGTGTTAGTCCATTTACCTTGTCATTATGGCTAGTACTCCTATCCTTATTCTCACTCCCGAACAAGAAATTCTCAATTTTAAGCAAAGGGAGAGAGAAAGTTTAAAATATGCTTCACATAGAATTTGCAATGCCCAATATAAAGCTACTAGGAAGCTTGCTACTTTCGTTCTTCTCCACAATTTTTATGTAGGCATTACTCCTTGGAATAGATGTGTTCCTGATATTGCTACCGGTGGTGATTTCATGAGTAGCCATACGTTTGATGCTTATAATGCTATGTTAGATTTGTTTGGCCCACCACCTCTTTTGATCAATGGAACTGTTTTAACTTTAGAACACGTTATGCAATGACTTGAGATTATTGAAAATAAAATTGCCACTATTGAGTTGATTGAAAATTTGGATAAAAGATTCATAATCACATTACCAATTTGGATCTAGGGTTGGAGTTACATTGGAAAATCTTAAAAAAAGAACCTATAATCAATGAAAAATTAGATCTAGACTGTGCTAGAATCAGTAAACTTGAGGATATCATTACAAATTTAGGTTCCACGTTTTCCCCCATGAAAAACACTCCAAAACCCCCTACTAAAACTGCCAAGTTTATTTATGTTCCTAAAAATAAGGGTGAATCTTCTAGTAAGGGAGACGCGGATCTCAAATCCATAAGTGTTCTTCCCAATTGTCTCTCTATTGTTAAGGAACCTTTTGCTACCAATGAAATTCTTGAATTTTTGCCTAAAGGTTTAGCCATTGCTAAAAGGGGAGAAATCCCTCACAAGTACTCTAATGATGAATTTAGTGCCAAAGATGGCACTTGTTAGATCTATCTTTGCTTTTATGCCTAGCTAGGGGCGTTAAACGATAGCGCTAGTTGGGAGGCAACCCAATTTTCTTTATGTTTTGTTTGCTCCTGTTTAGTAATAAATCTGGCATCTACCTTCTGTTTAGATGTGTTTTTATCTTTTAATTAGTGTTTGTGCCAAGTAGAACCTATAGGATAACCTACGATGATAGTTGATTTGATTCTCCTGAAAAACAGAAACTTTACACGCACGAATATAATTTTGTTAAATCACAGGAACATGATTTTGTGTTGATTCGTTTTGCTTATGTTCAATAGACAAATTTTCCAGGACTTCCTATTTTGGTAGGATTTTAAGAGTTCCAGACGTTTGCGTTAGTTACAGATTGCTACAGACTGTTCTGTTTTTGACAGATTCTGTTTTTCGTGTGTTGTTTGCTTATTTTGATGCATCTGTGGCTAGTAAAATAGTTTATGAACCATAGAGAAGTTGGAATACAGTAGGTTTAACACCAAAATAAATAAAGAATGAGTTCATTATAGTACCTTATCTGGTGGTTTTGTTTTCTTTCACTAACGGAGCTTATAAGATTTCCTGTTGAGTTTTGTGTTGTGAAGTTTCCAAGTTTTGGGTAAAGCTTTTATGGACTATGGAATAAAGGGTGGCAAGAGCCTAAGCTTGGGGATGCCCATGGCACCCCAAGATATTCAAGAATAGACAAAATCCTAAGCTTGGGGATGCCCCGGGAAGGCATCCCCTCTTTCGTCTTCGTTCATTGGTAACTTTACTTGGAGCTATATTTTTATTCGCCACATGATATGTGTTTTGCTTGGAGCGTCGTGTATTATATTAGTCTTTACTTTTTAGTTTACCACAATCATCCTTGCTGTACACACCTTTTGGGAGAAGCCTATTTGATTAAAATTTGCTAGAATACCGTATGTGCTTCACTTATATCTTTTGAGCTTGATAGTTTTTGCTCTAGTGCTTCACTTATATCTTTTAGAGCACGGTGGTGATTTATTTTTGTAGAAATTACTAGTCTCTCATGATTCACTTATATTATTTTGAGAGTCTTTTAGAACAGCATGGTATTTGCTATGGTTATAAAGTTGGTACTAGAATGGTAGGCATCCAAGTTGGGTATAATAAAAACTATCATAGGAAGTGAATTGGATGCTATGATCAATTTGATACTTGATAATTGTTTTGAGATATGGAGGTAGTGATATTAAAGTCATGCTAGTTAGGTGATGATGAATTTAAAGAATGCTTGTGTTGAAGTTAGCAAGTCCCGTATCATGCATGTATGGTTAAAATTGTGTAACAAATTTGAAATATGAAGTGTACCTAGCTTGTGCATCCTTAATAGTGGCGGTCGGGGACGAGCGATGGTCTTTTCCTACCAATCTATCCCCCTAGGAGCATGCGCGTAGTACTTGATTTTTGATGACTTCTAAATTTTTGCAATAAGTTTATGAGTTCTTTTGACTAATGTTGAGTCCATGGATTATACGCACTTTTACCTTTCCGCCATTGCTAGCCTCTTCGGTACCGTGCATTGCACTTTCTCACCTTGAGAGTTGGTGCAAACTTTGCCGGTGCATCCAAACCCCGTGATACGATACGCTCTATCACACATAAACCTCCCTATATCTTCCTCAAAACAGCCACCATACCTACCTATTATGGCATTTCCATAGCCATTCCGAGATATATTGCCATGCAACTTTCCACCGTTCCATTCTTCATCATCATGATATACTTTACTTTTGTCATATTGCCATTGCATGATCATGTAGTTGACATCGTATTTGTGGCAAAGCCACCATGCATTATTTTTCATACATGTCACTCTTGATTCATTGCACAATCCCGGTACACCACCGGAGGCATTCATATAGAGTCATATCTTGTGCTAGTTTCGAGTTGTAATTCTTATGATGTAATCAACAGAAGTGTGATGATCATCATTATTAGAACATTGCCCAAAGAAAAAAAATAAAAAAAAAAGAAGAAAGGCCAAAAAAGGCCCCAAAAAAGAAGAAAAAAGAAGAAGAAAATAAATAAAAAGGGGCAATGTTACTATCTCTTTTTCCACACTTGTGCTTCAAAGTAGCACCTTGTTCTTCATGTAGCGAGTCCACTACAACAAGAACCCCCCTTTAGCAACGCATAGATGCGTTGTCATTTGTTTGTATTAGCGTTGCTAAGGTCTACACCAATGGATTCATATGCGTTGCCGTTGGTGGCGTTGCAAGGGTCTACTACAACATATATAGATCTGTTGGTAATCAAGGAAATAATGTGTTGCAAAGCAACAACGGATTCATGCAACGCTTCTATGCGTTGGTGCCTGCAAAATAGAATAACCTCCATATATAATCATTTATAACACTGTTTGTGCTTGCAAAATAGAATAACCTCCATATATAATCATTTGTAATAGTAGGTAGTTTGAATGGCGGTACAAGGTAGAACTTTAGCAAAATTCGATAGAGTAGAAATGAAAATGATATATTTATTCAATGGAACCATCTGCTACATTACGTACAACGGAAGTATCATCTACTAGGGGTGCATCATCTCCTTAGGAAATAAAATAAAATAAAATATCGAATTTCTAAACATTCAAAGAACTGTCTTGTTTCTCCTCCAAGTACCAAGAATCAACATACATTCTCCAAGATCCAAGTAATCATCTTGTATTGAAATTCTCAACCTACGAAGAAAAATCATAATACTATTTAGGCGTAAATTCAATATGAAGTTTAGAAATATACATACTATGCACTATACCTAAAAGGATCCACATAAAAATTACAAAGTGTGCAAGAAAATATTGTTGGGGAAAAGACATAATCTTATGTATATCTGACAAATAACTTAGTAGGAGGACATGTTAAAAGACTGATTATCTTTGCCAATTGCGTGTGCCTGTTCCCTACAAACAGCCAGTAGCATGTATTAACTACTAACAATTATTCAAACATTATATTATATCAACAATGAGATGAATTCAGCAACCAACTAAATGATGAGTAGGTAAGCAATAATATCGACTACACAAAATTGGATGTTTCCGTTTCCAAAGGTCTCAACATTAACTAGTTTAGTGTCTCACGTCCTGCTCATGCTTGGTATGATGTACTTAACGCCATGTAGTAGTAGGAGAAAGGAACTGAACACCAATAGCTCAAAATCATTAACTAATCTACATCACACAAAACTTCGTAGTTACCTCAGAACTAAAATGTCACATTATAATTTCTCAATCAAGAATAAGACTCTTACAACCAGTAGAAGAAACAACATGGAAAAGAAACACTTCTTTAGATTTGGGCTTCTCTAGGAAAAAGTAGTGGATTTTTGTTTCTAGAGAAGGTAGGATACAAGGTATTTATAGGGAAATAAAAATAATTTAATGCGGAACTGAACATCTCCTCCAATCTCCTGGCTGAGGGCTGGGAGCGCGAGAGGAGGAGCCGCGTCGACTATCCATGATGGAATAGATTTTGGTCAGAGGCGCTTCGATGAGTACTTGCGAAAGGAGGATGGTGTGATTTGGATCTAGATCCTCGCCTCTCTTATAGGCAGCTCATTCGCGCGGCTAGGGAGTAAAACGCAAAAATACCCTAGCTTTTCGCATTCATACGACACGTGGAAGAGGGCCATTATTGGATGTGGAAGCCAAGGAGCGCAACATTTATAAGGAAGCCGGACACTATTCATCAGGCACATGGAATTTAAAGGAGAACCCGCCTTGCAACGCCGAAGACAATATGCGCGCCGGACTTGTCGTCATTGAAGCCTGGTTCGGGGGCTACTGAGGGAGTCCCGGATTAGGGGGTGTCCGGATAGCCAAACTACCATCATCGGCCGGACTCCAAGACTATGAAGATACAAGATTGAAGACTTCATCCCGTGTCCGGATGGGACTTTCCTTGGCATGGAAGGCAAGCTTGGCGATATGGATATGTAGGTCTGCTACCATTGTAACCGACTCTGTGTAACCCTAGCCCTCTCCGGTGTCTATATAAACCGGATGGTTTTAGTCCGTAGGACAACAACAACAATCATACCATAGGCTAGCTTCTAGGGTTTAGCCTCCTTGATCTCGTGGTAGATCTACTCTTGTAATACCCACATCATCAATATCAATCAAGCAGGACATAGGGTTTTACCTCCATCAAGAGGGCCCGAACCTGGGTAAAACATCGTGTCCCTTGTCTCCTGTTACCATCCGCCTAGACGCACAGTTCGGGACCCCCTACCCGAGATCCGCCGGTTTTGACACCGACAGGGCCCTTAACTGAACCGCCATCTTCAGGCTTGTCTTGGGCTTCAAGAGTCTTCATAGGTATAACCTGGCCCCTCCTGGGCGGGTCATACCTAATAGTTATATCCCCAACACACTCCTAGCTATTAAGAATGTCATGAGTAACTATAATCTCTAATTGTCATTGCAAACATGTTTCATTCATAATAGGCTGAATCGAGAACGATGAGCTGATCATATTTACAAAAACAAAATAGGTCGAGTTCATACCAGCTTTTCTTCATCTCAATCATTTCATAAAATTTCTTCATTATTGACTTTCACTTGCACGACCTAACGATGTGAATAATAATAAGAGTGCACGTGTCATGGACTAAGCTAGAATCTACAAACATTTATCCAAAGGAAAAGATAGTGTAATATGGGCTCTTTGTTATATAAACAATAATGCATATGAGAGCCACTCAACATTTTCATCATGGTCTTCTCCTCATGACCCAAAGAAAAGAAAAGAAAAGAATTTCAAAGAAACACAATGATTTTTTTTTTGAAGTTTTTGTTTTTTCTAAAGAAAGCAAAACAAGGAAAAACGAAAACGAGAAAAACTATTTACACGGGAAAGGTCCCAACAAGCAAACGAAGAACGACAATATTTTTGTGTTTTATTTTAATAATACAACTACTTAAACTTAGAAACAAAAACTAAAAAGAAGCTATCATTTTTTTTTGAATTTTATCAAAGTTTTTCCAACACACAAGAAGAAAGCAAGAAAAATAAACTAGAATGGATCATACAATGAAAAAGGATGAACACCGACAACTGGAATGAATGTGTGATGCATGAATGTAATGTCGGTGAGAGATACGTACTCCCCCAAGCTTAGGCTTTTGTCGCGCCCAATATGTGATACTATCCTAAAGAGACTCGAAGGTCCCACCAAGGATAGATCCGCATATTGATACGCTGTTGCAAGGTGGATATCATTACATCAACATTACATAATAGATGGGGATACATACAAAAGGCATACAATGCCACACGAATACAACATCATCTTACGTAAGAGCACCACCTGACTACGGATGAAACACAAACAGAAACTCAAACAACATCCACCCTGCTAGGCCAGGCTGCCGACCTGGAACCTATCCTCTGATCGAAGAAGAAGCAGAAGAAGAACTCCAAAACAAGCAAACATCGCTCTTGCGTCATGATCATCGCATAACCTGTACCTGCAACTGTTGTTGTAGTAATCTGTGAGCCACGAGGACTCAGCAATCCCATTACCATGGGTATCAAGACTAGCAAAGCTTAAAGGGAAAGGAAGGTGTAAAGTGGTGAGGTTGCAGCAGCGACTAAGCAAGATATGGTGGCTGACATACGCAAATAAGAGCGAGAAGAGAAGCAAACGGAACGGTCGTGAAGCTAGCAATGATCAAGAAGTGATCCTGAAACTACTTATGTTCATACATGACCCAAAACCGTGTTCACTTCCCGGACTCCGCCGAGAAGAGACCATCACGGCTGCACACACGGTTGATGCGTTTTAATTCGAATCTGGTGTCAAGTTATCTACAACCGGACATTAACAAATTCCCATCTGCCACATAACTGTGGGCACGACTCTCGAAAGTTTATACCGTACAGTGGTGTCCCAACTTAGCCCATCACAAGGTCTCACGGTCAACGAAGGATATTCCTTCTCCCAGGAAGACCCGATCAGCCTCAAAATCCCGGTTTACAAGACATTTCAACAATGGTAAAACAAGACCAGCAAAGCCGCCCCATGTGTCGACAATCCCGATAGGATTCGCACGTATCTCATTCTCAGGACACATCGGATAAGCAAAGCGTACAGGTACCGACGTAACCCAAGTTGCCAAGGGATGGTCCCCCATGGTGCTCTAGTTTGGACCAACACTTCGAGGAGCACTGGCCCCGGGGGTAAAATAAGATGACCCGCGGGAGCGCGACTCCCAAGGAAAAAAGGCTAGGTGAGGCAAATGGTAAAACCAAGGTTGGGCCTTGCTGGAGGAGTTTTATTCAAAGCGAACTGTCAAGGGGGTCCCACAAATCACCCTACAGCGTAAGGAACGCAAAATGAAGGAACATAACACCGATATGACGGAAACTAGGGTGGCAAGAGTGGAACAAAACACCAAGCATAAGGTCGAGTCTTCCACCCTTTACCAAGTATATAGATGCATTAATTAAATAAGAGATATTGTGATATCCCAACATAATCCTATCCACCATGGAGCAATCTTCAACTTCACCTGCAACTAACAATGCTATAAGAGGGGCTGAGCAAAAGCGATAACATAGCCAAGCAACGGTTTGCTAGGAAGGGTGAAAAAGGTTAGAGGTTGACATGGCAATTTGGGAAGGCTTGAAGAACAAGTGATAGGTAGCACACCATAGCGATAGAACGAAGCAACTAGCATAGCAATGATAGTAGTGAGATCCAGGGTAACGGTCATCTTGCTTGAAATCCTGCTAGGAAGAAGAACGAGTCCATGAAGAAGATGAAGCCACAAAGACGAACCAAGCGTAGACGAATGAATCCTCACGATCGCAACGAAACGGGAACTATCGAGAAGAAGCACACAACATGGTAAACACACCACACATGAACAAGGCATGATGCATGACAAGGCTACATGAAGCTACTCATGGCAAGAGATGATGCATACAAGGGCAACACAACAAAGCAAGTTTAAATGAGGCCGGAAACAACATATAACAATTCCGGTAAGTCCTCATATGCAAATTTCAAAGTTGGTCTTGATCTGAATAAACCTTATGTTCAAGTTGTTAAACAGCAATTTAAGATGCACCATGATGATCTACACGAAATTCTAGTCAAGTTACATATAAAGTTCAATTAATTTGGAGCTACGGCCTAGAAGATATGAGCAAAACAAGTTAAACATGGCATTGATACAAAATACATTCAAACATCAAGCAAACACTCTCAAAACAAGGATGCAACATGATAATAGGAAACTTCATGCAAAGTCAAGCAAGTTTCATATAGAGCACACTCAAAACGGACAACGGTTCAACACATACACATGAAACAAGTTTAAAGGACAAGCTGTCCAAAACAGCAACTAGGCATCTAGCAAGTATCATGAAAATATGCTACAGTGCTACAACAGGAAAACAAAAGTGATATACATGATTCACAGGTAAAGCATTACAAAACATGAACACTGAGCTATCTCCAGAAATCAATAGAACATGCTCAAAAGGACATGGCAAGATTGCAAATAATAACAGTTTCAGACTTAGCAGAAATTACATCAGGTTGCAATGTTTAGAGCTATCAAACAACATGTTACAGGAACTTAACATGGCAAAAAAAAGGCATGGCATGCTAACACTAAAGAAAAAGAACAAAACTCCCTTACTGAAATAATTCCAAAGATCAACAGAAAAGATGGTAGTATCCATGCAAACATGGCAAATGATATGAAAGATTCAGACATGGCAGGAACAACGATAAGTAGGCATGTTGGTGAGCTTGTATAACTCCCCACAGAGCATTTCATGGAATGACAAGTTGACCAACAATAAGATGGCATAATTATGAAGCTAAGAATGACAAGAGCAAGTTCATAGGGTGTATGGATCACTAGCAAAACACATGGCAAAACTGAACTTAATGTTAACAGGCTGACAGCAACATTATTTAGCAATTTGAGAGAAAGATTACAACAAGATACATCAGGCTATAAATGCAACCAGGGGCATGGATGGATAGAGCATGACATGTATAACAAAACATCATTAGTTAACATCTCCATATTGTGCATAGAATGACTTGTAGCAGCAGGTTTACATAGCATCATGATGTAACATATTCAGCCTAGCAAAACAGTAACAACAAGTTGCCTACTTCACGAGCTCGATGCACTCACTTCAAGACTCACAAAAATACATGGATTGCACCACTGTAAATATGTAATGATATAGCTCAAAACTCATGTAGACATCAAGATTATAAGATGCACACATCAAAAGTAACACAAATGACAAATGATCATAATCTGATAAGAATCAGTAATTAACATTTTATAGCACTCTTGCATCACAGATTTGGGCATCAAGATGACCTCTAATGAGTATGACCCAAAGGAACAAAATGAAGAGCACACCCTGATGAACATTTCATTATATTACACGCAGCCAGCGAAGCAACACACATCAAAATATGGCAGGTCAAAGTATGCACCAGAATATGCAAATCTAGGGACTTGGTAGTTTTCCAGAAAAAAACATGATGAGCGCGAAATAGCTAAAATACGCACAGGGCAATATTTGAGGGGCTCATTCACCATGGGCTTGGCCCAGTCGGGGAAGAGGCTAGGCAGAGGCGGGTCGGCCGGTGCTGGGCCTGGGAGGCCGAGGCCCGTGCGGTTATCAATGGGGTGGATGTGCGTGTGCTCGCACGCATGCACGGACGACAAAGGGTGCGCCGGCGGCGGTTGGCGGCGGCTCAACGGGAGGACGACGACGAGGGGCGGCGCCGGCGGGTCGACGAGGCTGGGAACGGACGGATCCGAGGGCAGGGGTCCCAGATCCGGCGACGAACAGTGGCGGTGACGAGCTTCCAGGGGAGAGGCGGCTCCCGAGCTCGGGCAGTGGTGGCCATGGCAGAGCTCCTACGGGAGAGAGAGTGAGAGAGAGGAAGGACAAGGTAGGGGAAGGAGGAGCAGGGGAGGTGAGGTCCGGCCTGGTGAAGGTCGCCGACGGCGGCTCCGGCGAGCCAGACGAGGTGGCGGTGGCGCTTGTTGCCGGTGTGGGGAGGAGATCGGGATCGGGCTCCACCCGATCCAGGTCGAGCAGGGGGAGCGGGGAGCTTGGGGCTGCAGGCTTCGATGGGCTTCCCAGGGCCCGATATGGGTCCTGGCGGGCCGCGCGGAGGTGGGGGAGGCCAGGGGCGACATGGCAGGCGCCGGTTGGCCACAGGCGTCTGAGAGGCGGCGGCTGGCCAATCGGGGCACGCCAAGTGGCGGCGACGAGGTGGCCTGCGCTGGATTTTGAGGAGAAGGCGGCAGCGCGTGATCCGAGGAAGAGGTGGGAGGTGGCTGGCGGCGCGGAATCTGAGGAGGGGAATTGTCTGCTGCCAAAAATGGAAGGGGAGGCTTCCTTTTATAGGCAGGGTTAGGGTTTGAGCAGTTAGGAGGGGTTTTGGAGCCTCCGACCGCGATCCGACGGATCCGATCGAGAGAGGGGTTAGGTAGCCCTAGGTGGCCTGATTGTGGATGTGTAGAAGGCCGTGGGCTGAGAGGAGAGAAGAGAAAAGCGGCCCGGCATCAGTTTCCGGAGACCGAAAACGTCCGATGAAAATACCGACAACGGTGCCGCTATATATTTAACAGTTGGGCTATCAAACATGCTCTGAATGCGACGAAACTTGACAAGCGCTCTGTCTACACTATAATAAGACCGCACGCCAAGTTTCAGCTCATTCTGAGAAAAAAATTCGGCCACTCATAAAACGAGGTCTGAGAGGTGCGGCGGGTGCATGTGAGAGTGTCGGAACGCGAAATGAACAATGGGGAAAAGGACCGAATGAAAGTCTTGAAAATATGAGGATGCAATGCATATGATGACATGGCAAATTGCAACATGCAGGCAAATGACATGGCAATGACGGCGAATAACTGGAAGACACCTGGCGCATCGAATCCAGGGCGTTACAACTCTCCTCCACTAACAAGAGATCTCGTCCCGAGATCTTAGGACCGAGACGGAAGGAAAAAGGGATGAGGTGAAACAAGAACTCATGAGAAGAAGCAAAGAATCGAGAGCCTCGAGAAGAAGAGAGGAACGACGAGAATGACGAGAATCGAAAGCTCACGAAATCAGATAGACTATGAAACCACTCCGGTTAGAATGAGATAAGAAATGAATAAGACTGAAAGGATTTAGGCAGCACTCCGGCTGAAACATCGAGGAATGGAACATGAGCTTGAGAGGATGGAATGATACTTGATGATGACATGACACAAAACCTCCGGAAAGAATTGAAAGAGTTGAATGAAAATAACGGAGAAGAAAATGACAACTTGTGCCACGAATGAAATTGAAAGCATCTTTAGAAGGAAGGTTTAAATGGAGTTGTTGAGAAAATCAACAACGAAAGAATAAGCTTGTTGTGGACTTATCAAAACAACTCAAAACTTGAGGTCAAATTTTACCACAACCAAAAGTCTGAATAGCTGACCGGGACAAAGAGAATGCAGAACTCCACTTCAGAAGAATACGGAGAATTAATTGCACTTCGAGACGCGAGAACAAAAGATACTTGAACTCCACCAACAAGAATCTTGATGAACTCTTGAAGAATGAATTAAATCATGAAGAACCACCATGAAGAACTCCGGTGACAAAAGGATGATGAGATAGAAATGAAGGATGCAAGAATAAAGATTCAAGCCTTGCGGTGATTTAGATGGAGGTTCTGACGACATAAACGAGAAAACTTGGAACTCCGGCAAGGAAAATGATGAAACACTTGGAACCAGAATTTATTATCAAGAACAAAATAGAATAAGATTTATTGTATGCTTATCCTTCATCAAATTAAATTGAAGACAAGCAATGGATTTTTCATACTACTTATTCTCGTTGGAAAAGGATTGGGGGGTATATGGCGCAAAACTTGAGAAAGGTCTTCAATGAACCACCGGTAGGATTGGAAAAACGAATGAACTAATATGATGTCGAAGGAAAAGGAATCTGAAGGAACCACCGTAAGAATTCAAAAATGACTGATGAAAGAGAATGAATCACGAGGAAGAATTAGAAGGAAAATATGCTCGAGGGGATTTAGATGCAAAAGAATGAAGAGATAACAAGCTGATTAAAGTATATTTGACAGGTGCACTGGGATAATTGGATAACAATAGCTGGAATGTGAAGACGAAGAATTCTTCTGGAATGATGGCCTCCAGTGAAAAGAAACGGGAAAACAACTCCTGACATACTCCGGATGGGTAAGAAAAGGAATATCTGACAAATGGAATAATTCAAGAGGATAACATGAAGCTAGAACCTCGAAACTTCAAGAGAACGGACAAGATTTAGAGGAAAAACTCTTCTTCTATCTTCGAATGAAAATGAGAAACACCACCAAAATTATTGCGGTACTCCGGTAGACTGTAAAATAGGAAGGGTTGAACCAAAGATGAAAAGAATTTGAAAGCGATCTTGGGGAAGGCCTGTGACTGATGGAATCCATTCTTACGTCACCCTTTGAAAAAGAATTAGGAATGGCTCCGGAATAATTAAAAGAGTCAGGTAAGATCCTGGGAAAAGAGCTGTGGGTTAGGGCCCACCGAAAAGAAAAACACCGTTGGAAAAGATTGTTGACGAGATAGATGATGCACCAGAACAATTGAAATATTTGAATGAGGTGACAACCTCTAATTAATTGGAACACAGACGAATCTCCTGAGATGTCTTCCGAACTCCGGAATGATTGAATGGCGAGAGGCAAACAAGCAAGGAGAACACGTGAGCCAAGGGAAAAGAATGTGATCAACCCAGAAAAAAACTTGAATTGAGTGCACCGGAAAAAGAAAGGGATGAAGAATGACGAACGAGACGATAATTCACCGGTTGAAATAATTGACGAAAGACTGAAGAGGCTCCACATGAATGAAATTCATGCTCGAAACAGACTCAGGCTCCGAGAAGAAGAGGGTGGGAGGGCGGGAAAACAAAGGCAACTTGGAAGGGGAAAACCGATGAATAACTTCAAGAGGAAACACCGGTTGACAGAATGCAAATGCTTTGCATAAGTAGGATGGATACTCGATTACGGACTCCGACTCCGAGATGAAAAGGGGTGGGCGGGTGAGAAAAGAAGACAACTGAGGGCAGAGAAACAACTTCGCTGAAAGGGAAATGAGGATTGAACTTGCAAAACCAAAGAGGGTCGAACCGCCTTGACGAGAAATGCAACGTATGCAAAGAGCTGAGGAACAACGATCGAAAAAAACCAACTGCTTGATCCTAAAGAAAAATTTGAAGGGGAAGAGGAGTAATCCAAAACACCTACGTCAAGATTCCTCACCAGAGCGACGAAGGGCTGAGGAGTAAAAAGAATTCCTACTCTCCGATATAACTAGACTCAGAAATCATTTTTCTTCTAGACTCGACAACGGCCAAACTACACGATCAAACAAGGGGGCTCCTATGGTTGGTCGAGGCTCTGATACCAACTTGTCATGCCCAATATGTGATACAATCCAAAAGAGACTCGAAGGTCCCACCAAGGATAGAACCACATATTGATACGCTGTTGCAAGGTGGATATCATTACTTCAACATTACATACTAGATGGGGATACATACAAAAGGCATACAATGCCACACGAATACAACATCATCTTACATAAGAGCACCATCCGACTACGGATGAAACACAAACAAAAAATCAAACGACATCCACCCTGCTAGCCCAGGCTGCCGACCTGGGACCTATCCCCTGATCGAAGAAGAAGCAGAAGAAGAACTCCAAAACAAGCAAACATCGCTCTCGCGTCATGATCATCGCATAACCTGTACCTGCAACTGTTGTTGTAGTAATCTGTGAGCCACGAGGACTCAGCAATCCCATTACCATGGGTATCAAGACTAGCAAAGCTTAAAGGGAAAGGAAGGGGTAAATTGGTGAGGTTGCAGCAGCGACTAAGCATGATATGGTGGCTAACATACGCAAATAAGAGCGATAAGAGAAGCAAACGGAACGGTCGTGAAGCTAGAAATGATCAAGAAGTGATCCTGAAACTACTTATGTTCATACATAACCCAAAACCGTGTTCACTTCCCGGACTCCACCGAGAAGAGACCATCACGGCTACACACACGGTTGATGCGTTTTAATTCGAGTCTAGTGTCAAGTTTTCTTCATCCGGACATTAACGAATTTCCATCTACCACATAACCGCGGACACGCTCTCGAAAGTTTATACCCTGCAGGGATGTCCCAACTTAGCCCATCAGAAGCTCTCATGGTCAACGAAGGATATTCCTTCTCCCAGGAAGACCCGATCAGCCTCGGAATCCCGGTTTACAAGACATTTCGACAATGGTAAAACAAGACCAGCAAAGCCGCCCGATGTGTTGACAATCCTGATAGGAGTCGCACGTATCTCGTTCTCAGGACACACTGGATAAGCAAAGCGTACAGGTACCGACGTAACCCAAGTTGCCAACGGATGGTCCCGAACGGTGCTCTAGATTGGACCAACACTCCGAGGAGCACTGGCCCGGGGGGGTAAAATAAGATGACCCTCGGGAGCGCGACTCCCAAGGGAAAAAGGCTAGGTGAGGCAAATGTAAAACCAAGGTTGGGCCTTGCTGGAGGAGTTTAATTCAAAGCGAACTGTTAAGGGGGTCCCATAAATCACCCAACCGCGTAAGGAACGCAAAACTCAAGGAACATAACACCGGTATGACGGAAACTAGGGCGGCAAGAGTGGAACAAAACACCAGGCATAAGGCCGAGTCTTCCACCCTTTACCAAGTATATAGATGCATTAATTAAGTAAGAGATATTGTGATATCCCAACATAATCCTGTCCACCATGGAGCAATCTTCAACTTCACCTGCAACTAACAACGCTATAAGAGGGGCTGAGCAAAAGCGGTTAACATAGCCAAGCAACGGTTTGCTAGGAAGGGTGAAAAAGGTTAGAGGCTGACATGGCAATTTGGGAAGGCTTGAAGAACAAGTGATAGGTAGCGTAGCATAGTGATAGAACGAAGCAACTAGCATAGCAATGATAGTAGTGAGATCCAGGGTGACGGTCATCTTGCCTGAAATCCCGCTAGGAAGAAGAACGAGTCCATGAAGAAGATGAAGCCACGAAGACGAACCAAGCGTAGACGAACGAATCCTCACGATCACAACGAAACGGGAACTATCGAGAAGAAGCACACAACATGGTAAACACACCACACATGAACAAGGCATGATGCTCAACCAAGTATGATGCATGACAAGGCTACATGAAGCTACTCATGGCAAGAGATGATGCATACAAGGGCAACACAACAAAGCAAGTTTAAATGAGGCCGGAAACAACATATAACAATTCTGGTAAGTCCTCATATGCAAATTTCGAAATTGGTCCTGATCTGAATAAACCTTGTATTCAAGTTGTTAAACAGCAAGTTAAGATGCACCACGATGATCTACATGAAATTCTAGTCAAGTCACATATAAAGTGCAATTAATTTGGAGCTACAGCCTAGAAGATATGAGCAAAACAAGTTAAACATGACATTGATACAAAATACATTCAAACATTAAGCAAACACTCTCAAAACAAGGATGCAACATGATAATAGGAAACTTCATGCAAAATCAAGCAAGTTTCATATAGAGCACACTCAAAACGAAGCAACGGTTCAACACATACACATGAAACAAGTTTAAAGGACAAGCTGTCCAAAACAACAACTAGGCATCTAGCAAGCACCATGAAAATATGCTACAGCACGCCAACAGGAAAACAAAAGGCATGGACATGATTTACAGGTAAAGCATTACAAAACATAAACACTGAGCTATCTCCAGAAATCACTAGAACATGCTCAAAAGGACATGGCAAGATTGCAAATAATAACAGTTTCAGACTTAGCAGAAATAACATCAGGTTGTAATGTTTAGAGCTATCAAACAACATGTTACAGGAACTTGACATGGCAAACAAAGGCATGGAAGGCTAGTACTAAAGACAAAGAACAAAACTACCTTACTGAACTAATTCCAAAGATCAACAGAAAATATAGTAGCATCCATGCAAACATGGCAAATGATATGACAGATTCAGACATGGCAGGAACAACGATAAGTAGGCATGTTGGTGAGATTGTACAACTCCCCACAGAGGATTTCATGGCATGACAAGGTGACCAAAAGTAATATAGCATAATTATGAAGCTAATCATGGCAAGAGAAAGTTCATAGGATGCATGGATCACTAGCAAAACACATGGCAAAACTGAACTTAATGTTAACAGGCTGACAACAACATTATTTAGCAATTTGAGAGCAAGATTACAACATATACAGCAGGATATGTATGCAACCAGGGGCATTTATATATATAACACGACATGTATAACAAAACATCCTTAATGAACATCTCCAGATTGTGCACAGAATGACTTGTAGCAGCAGGTTTACATAGCATCATGATGTAACAGATTCAGCCTAGCAAAACAGTAACAACAAGTAGCCTACTTTACGAGCTCTATGTACTCACTTCAACACTCAAAAAACACACATGCATTGCACCACTGTAAAGATGGAATGATGTAGCTCAAAACTCATGTAGACATCAAGCTTATAAGATGCACACATCAAAAGTGACAAAAATGACAAATGATCATAATCTGATAAGAATCAGTAACTAACATTTTATAGCACTCTTGCATGAGAGATTTGGGCATCAAGATGACCTCTAATGAATATGACCCAAAGGAACAAAATGAATAGCACACCCTGATGAACATTTCGATATATTACACGCAGCAAATGGAGCAACACACATCAAAATATGGCAGGTCAAAGTATGCACCAGAATATGCAAATCTAGGGACTTGGCAGTTTTCCAGAAAAAAACATGATGAGCGCGAAATAGGTAAAATACGCACAGGGCAATATTTGAGGGGCTCGCTCACCATGGGCTTGGCCCAGTCGGGGGAGAGGCTAGGCAGAGGCGGGCCGGCCGATGCTGGGCCTGGGAGGCCGAGGCCCATGCGGTGATTAGTGGGGTGGATGTGCGTGTGCTCGCACGCATGCATGGACGATGAAGGGCGCGTTGGCAGCGGTTAGCGGCGGCTCGACGGGAGGACGACGACGAGGGGCGGCGCCGTCGGGTCGAAGAGGCTGGGAACGGATGGATCCGAGGGCAGGGGTCCCAGATCCGGCGATAAACGGCGGCAGTGATGAGCTTCCAGGGCAGAGGCGGCTCCCGAGCTCGGGCGGTTGCGGCCAGGGCAGAGCTCCTGTGGGAGAGATAGGAAGGAGAAGGTAGGGGAAGGAGGAGCAGGGGAGGTGAGGTCCGGCCTCGTGAAGATCGCCGTCGGCGGCTCCGGCGAGCCGGACGAGGTGGCGGTGGCACTTGTCGCCGGCGTGGGGAGGAGATCGAGATCGGGCTCCACCCGATCCAGGTCGAGCGGGGGGGAGCGGGAAGCTCGGGGCGGCGGGCTTTGATGGGCTTCCCAGGGCCCGATCTGGGTCCTGGCGGGCCGCGCGGAGGTTGGGGGAGGCCAGGGGCGACGTGGCAGGTGCCGATTGGCCACGGGCGTCTGAGAGGCGGCGGCTGGCCAATCAGGGTGCGCCAAGTGGCGGCGGCGAGGTGGCCTGCGCCGGATTTCGAGGAGAAGGCGGCGGTGCGTGATCCGAGGAAGAGGTGGGAGGTGGCTGGCGGCGCAGAATCTAAGGAGGGGAATTGTCTGCTGCCAAAAATGGAAGGGAGGCTTCCTTTTATAGGCAGGGTTAGGGTTTGAGGGGTTAGGATGGGTTTTGGAGCCTTCGATCGCGATCCGATGGATCCGATCGAGAGAGGGTTTAGGTAGGCCTAGGTGGGCTGATTGTGGCTGTGTAGAAGGCCGTGGGCTGAGAGGAGAGAAGAGAAAAGCGGCCCAGCATCTATTTCTGGAGACCGAAAACGTCCGACGAAAATACCGGCAACGGTGCCGCTATATATTTAACGGTTGGGCTATCAAACGAGTTCCAAATGCGACGAAACTTGACAGGCGCTCTGTCTACACTATAATAAGACCGCACGCCAAGTTTCAAACCATTCCGAGAACATTTTTCAGCCACTCATAAAACAAGGTCTGAGAGGTGCGACAGGTGCATGTGAGAGTGTCGGAACGCGAAACGGACAACGGGGAAAAGGATTGAATGCAAGTTTTGAAAATATTAGGATGCAATGCAGATAATGACATGGCAAATTGCAACATGCAAGCAAATGACATGGAAATGACGGAGAATAACTAGAGGACACCTGGCTCATCGAATCCGGGGCGTTACAGCTTTTGTCCTAAGTTGGTCTATGGCCATGGCTCATAGTAACCCTCTCCTATATACTGCAGAGGGTCCTGAGGGTTCCACTGGTTGGCGACCTCCTATGGCTCCCACTGATAAACAGGCTCCTGATATGGCTCAAGTGCTGGAGCTGGCTTAGGTGCTGGGGGTTGTGCCAGACCCCAGTACACGTAAATGTCATCGGGAATAATAGTGTAGCTGAGTGAATAAATCGTGTACCTTGACTAAACACTAAGTTGTAGAGAAGTCGCTTTTGCTTATCGTTATCAATAAAATGATGCGCTATCATACTAGCATAGTCTAAATATTTAGTGGGTAGCCGCATCTCCTCCTCCTCATCATGTCTAATTGGAATCTCAAAATGTGCTGCGAGGCGGGAGGTATATATACCACCGTAAATAATACCCTTCGAACGGTTTGTGTGTAACCGTCGAGCAACTATAGCACCCAAACTAAGAAGTTATGTCATCATATAAAGCATGGCGCAAAATAGCAAGGTCAGGTGCACTGAGAGACCCAATCCCCCAATGAGCAATCAAACATCTCCCAAAAATTAATGAATAATAGCGTAAAACAGGAAAATGCAGACTAGCTACTCTCGCTTCAGACACTCCTCTCTCTTCCCCCACAGTAGTTTTAGAGATGAAATCCTCCATGTCTCTAGGACATGGCTCACTGATGCGGCCATCAGAAGGTATTTTGCAAACATTGAAAAAATCATATAATGTCATTTCCTTAGGCACATCATACAAGTGAAATTCTACCATGGGTGGTTCCTTCCTAGGGTAAAAGTCAAAATTTGGCACGAAGGTATTAGTGAGTAGGAGGTATTTGTCGCACTTATCTTGGAGGAAGGGGACGATGCCGACATTGTTTGCCAAATAATAGAAATCATCATAAATTCCCGCCTCCTTAAAAAATGTGTCACTCGGATGAACCTCTGTCACACGCGAAAGCTTGTACTTGGGCTTCTCCTCTGGAGTTTCCTCCAAATTATGGCTAGATGAGACCCTCAACCACCTCCTCATGGTTTTTCTTTCCTTTGAAAATTTCTGAAATTTTTAGTGACTCAAATTAAAAGTGAACAAAACTCAACAAAATTGATAGAAACTACTCCTACAAGTACCTAGAGGCCATATCATGAAACAAAACTACTTTGGACCATATAAATTTGATATGCAAGCTCAAGAACATGGTCACCACAACCAAAAAAATTTGCAATGTATAAGGCACTAGAACATAAACTAATTGGACCAATGGAGGAGTCACATGCCGATGAACAATCCCCCAAATTAGTTTCGGAAACAGAGCTCCGAGCAAGGAGATCGAAATTGGTAGAAAGATGAGCAAGAACACGGGTTAGAGAAAGAGGATGATTTTTTTTGGAGGAAGAAAAGTGGATGGGGGCTAGAATAAGTGAGGGGGCCTACATGGGCACCACAAGCTTGCAGGGCACACCCAAGGGGCGGGCGCGCCCTGTGAGCTTGTGGCCCATAGGTGCACCCCCTGGGGTGTGTTCAATGCCAATTTTTTTCAAATATTCTAGAAAAAATCATATAAAATTTTCGGGGCATTTGGAGAACTTCTATTTTCTGGTCATTTTTTATTGCACGGATAGTTCAGAAAACAACATAATAATAGCATTTCTACTTTATTAATTCTAAATAAAAAAAGTAAAAAGTGGGTACAAAAAGTTGTGTTTACTAAATTCATCCATCACATGCCCATCAAAAGGATTCTATTAATAAGGTTGATCAAGTCTTATTAACAAACTTCTTCCGAATGACATGAAACCGGAGAATCTTTGTATAGCACTAGGTTACCTCAACGGGGATATGCATGTCCCCAACAATAAGAATTTCATATTTCGTTTTGACAGTAGGAAGAGGGAATTTAAAACCACAAATAGTAATTCTTGAAAATTTTGCAATAGAATTGATACTATTTACTTGAGGTTGTTTCTTCGAAAAGTGCATCGTATGCTCATTACCTGACATGAAAAGTGACATTACCTTTGTTGCAGTCATTAACAGCCCCTGTAGTGTTCAAAAAGGGTCTACCAAGGATGATCGACGTACTAACATCCTTGGGTATATCAAGAATAACAAAGTCCGTTAAGATCGTAACATTTGCAACTACGACAGACACATCCTCACAAATATCGATGGGTATAAGTTAATTTATCAGCCATTTGCAAAGAGATTTCTGTTGGTGTCAACTTATTCGAATCAAGTCTTCGATATAAAGAGAAAGGCATAACACTAACATCGGCTGCTAAATCACACAAAGTTGTTTATTATAATTTCTTTTAATGGAGCATGGTATATTTGGTATTCCCAGGTCCCCTAGTTTCTTTCTTATTCCACCTTTAAATATATAATTAGTAAGCATGGTGGAAATTTCAGCTTCTGGTATCTGTCTTTTATTTGTAACAGTATCTTTCATATACTTAGCATAAGGAAACATTTTCAGAATATCAATCAAACGTAATCGCAAAAAGACAGGTCTAAGCATTTCAACAAAGCGCTCAAATTCTTCATCATCCATATTCTTTGAAGCTTTAGGAGGAAAAGGCATAGGTTTCTGAACCCATGGTTCTCCTTCTTTACCATGTTCCCAGAGTTTCTTTCATCATACCTCTTGTTCTTAGGTTGTGGGTTATCAAGATCAACATCAGGTTCTATCTCCACATCATTATCGTTACTAGGTTAAGCATCAACATGAACATCATCATTATCAGTATTATTAGGTTCATGTTCATTACAAGATTGTGTTTCAGCATCAAAAATAGAAATATCATTTGGATTCTCAGGCGTGTCTACAGTGGTTTACTAGAAGCATGCAAAGTCCTATCATCTTTATTTTTCTTTTTAGATAGACGAGGTGCATCAATATTAGTTCTCTGAGAATCTTATTCAATTCTCTTAGGATGGCTTTCAGGATACAAAGGTTCCTGAGTCATTTTACCACCCCGAGTCACAACTCTAACAACATGACCATTCACCTTATTGTTCAGCTCATTAAGAAAATCATTTTGTGCTTTGAGAACATGTTCTACCTAACTTTTTATCATGGAATCATGTTTACTAACAACCTTGAGATCATTAACAGTTCTAAACATGTAGTCACTCATATAAGCATATCATTTCAATTGTCTACTAACATATGCATTGAAGTTTTCTTGTTTAACAATAAAGTTGTCAAATTCATGCAAGCATTGACTAGCAGATTTAGTATAAGGAATATCACCTTCATCAAATCTATAGAGATAATTTACCTCTACTACCTGTGTTAGAGTATTAAGACCATGTATTTTTTCAGTAGGTGGTAAATTCTTAACATCTTCAACTTTAATACCCTTTTCTTTCATAGATTTCTTTGCGTCTTGCATATCTTCAGGAGTGAGAGATAGAATAACTCTCTTCTTCGGAGTTGGCTTGTGATGACCCACAAGTATAGGGGATCAATCGTAGTCCTTTCGATAAGTAAGAGTGTCGAACCCAACAAGGAGCAGAAGAAAATGACAAGTGGTTTTCAGTAAGGTAATTTCTGCAAGCACTGGAATTGTCAGTAACAGGTAGTTTGATAGCAAGATAATTTGTAACAAGCAAGTAACGATAACGGCAAATAAAGTGCAGCAAGGCAGCCCAATCCTTTTTCTAGCAAAGGACATGCCAAACCAATCTCTTATAATAAGCAAAGCGTTCTTGAGGGCACGCGGGAATTTCATCTAGTCACTTCCATCATGTTGGTTTGATTCGCGTGCGCTACTTTGATAATTTGGTATGTGGTGGGATCGGTGCTTGGGTGCTGTTCTTACTTGAACAAGCCTACCACTTTTGATTAACCCCCTTGCAAGCATCCGAAACTACGAAAGAACAATTAAGATAACAATCTAACCATAGCATTAAATATATGAATCCAAATCAGTCCCTTATGGAATAGCACATAAACTAGGGTTTAAGCTTTTGTCACTCTAGCAACCCATCATCTAATAACTACTCCAAAATGCACTCCCTTAGGCTCAAAGATGGTGAGGTGTCATGTAGTCGACAGTCACATAACACCACTAAGGGAATCACAACATACATATCACCAAAATATCGAACACATATCAAATTCACATTATTACTTGCAACATGACTTCTCCCGTGGCCTCAAGAACAAAGGTAACTAATCACAAATAATATTCATGCTTAAGATCAGATGGATATTAAATAGCATAATGGATCTGAACTTATAATCTTCCACCAAATAAACAATATAGCATCAACTACAAGATGTAATCAACACTACTAGTCACCCACAGGTACCAATCCGAGGTTCTGGTACAAAGATTGAACATAATACATTAACTAGGGGTTGAGATGAGATGGTGCTATTGAATATGTTGATGAAGATTGGCCTCCCAAAGATGAGAGGGTTGTTCATGATGACGATGGCTGCGATTTCCCCCTCTGGGAGGGAAGTTCCCCCGGCGGAATCGCTCCGCCGGAAGGCAAAAGTGCTCTTGCCCAAGTTCAGCCTCGAGACAGCGGCACTCCATCCCAAAAATCGTCTCCTTATTTTTTCTAGGTCAAAAGACCTTATGTACCAGAAGATGGGCACCAGAGGTGGGCTAGGCCGCCCACCACCCACCACGGCGCGCCTGGGGGGGGGGGGCCTGGCGTGTCCTGGTGTCTTGTGGGCACCTGGAAGCCCCTCTCTGGTAGTTCTTTGCTCCAATATTTATTATATATTCTGAAATAATTCTCCGTAAAATTTCAGCTCATTTGGAGATGTGCAGAGTAGGTATCTTTGACATAGCTTTTTCAGGTCTAGAATTCCAGCTGTCGGTATTCTCCCTCTTTGTTTAAACCTTGCATATTATGAGAGAAAGGCATTAAAATTACACCATAAAATGTTATTCTGCGTAAAAACGTTATAAATAATAGTAGGAAAATATGATGCAAAATGGGCATATCAACTCCGCCAAGCTTAGACCTCTATTGTCCTCAAGCGAAAGCCGATATCGGAAATCATGTCCACATGTATAGAGATAGAGGTGTCGATAAAAACAAAATATGGACATAGTAGCATCATGCAAATTATTATAACAGCACCAAACTATAACATAAACCTTTATCATACTAGTAAGTATGCACGTGCACGCACGTATGATCGTAGAAAAGAATAATGTAGCTGAAATCTTAATTTGAGGTTAATAACTTAATATAGCTTTGCAGATATAGTTCTTCCATATGAGCATCATCTCGTATCAAACATGCACACAGAATATACTTCTCAACCATACAGACTTCAAAAAACATTGCATACAGTATGTTAGTAAATTTTGTCCCCCAGATTGACAAGTAACACACCCATAGGCAACAACTTCATCCGCTCTAGAGCCACACCAAAATGTGAAACCAAGTTAAACATTGGGCATACGTAGTTATGGAGCCATATACAACAAAATGTGAAACCAAATTAGACATTGAGCATACATATTTCATTTTTTTTCTCAGTCACATGGGCAACAACTTTATCCGCTCTCGAGACATATGCAACAAAACGTGAAACCAAGTTAGACATTGAGTATACGTATTTCATGTCTTCTCATAACTCCATTCTTTACCAAAGCGACAAACTTTGCGTATTTAACTTTTGTATATAACCATTATTTCTCCTTATATCTTAAGCCTAAGAGCATCTCCAGCCGCTCCCCCAACAGACCCTTTTGGCCAGTCGGACCCCCAGGGTCTCGTTTTTCGCCGGATTTGGCCAAATATTTGTCTGGCGGTCTCAGGCGAAACCCAGCCCGCCGGGGGGCTCTTGAGGATGCCAATATTTGTCTGGCGGTCTCAGGCGAAACCCAGCCCGCCGGGGGGCTCTTGAGGATGCCGGCGCTATATTTTAGGCGTTTTGGACCATAGTCAGCGTTTTTTCCTTTCTCTTTCTCCTCTGTCTTCTCTCCTCTCTTTTCACTTTTTCTTCACGGACGAAGCCGAGAAGGGCGTGGACGTCGGGCGTGGCCGGGCAGCCAGAGCTCGCCGGGCGGGGTTGAAGCCGTGGCGCCATGGTGGAGCAGCCGTGGCCTGGTGGAAGTCTAGGACAAGGACGCGGGAGGCGACCGGGTGGAGCAGCCGTGGCCGCCGACGGCGTGGCGCCGCTGGACAACGCGCTGGCACGGTGAAAAAATGAAAATGAAAATGAAAATAGAACTGGAAGTTGCCTTCAACATGGTGAGACCTTGAACCTCCTACACAAAGAGAGGTAAACCTGAAAGAAAACTGCCAATACATTAGCTGGTAAGAAAACAAAGAATAAATATGTGTATATTTCACATATACCTATAGTAGCCTAAAACTTTTTTGATGGAATAGAACATAAATTAATTTCATTCTTGCAGGGGTGCAGACTGCAATATCGGCTACAAAAAAGAAATATCATGGAAACACTAATAAGATTACCTCTGTAGCATATTATATACTCGCTCCGTCCGAAAATACTTGTCATCAAAATGGATAAGAAGGGATGTATCTAAAACTAAAATACGTCTAGATACATCTCCTTTTATTCATTTTGATGACAAGTATTTCCGGACGGAGGGAGCACCTAACTTGACTCCAATTTATAAGTGGCATGTAAGTGAAATATCACTTGGGATAATTTATTATGCTGGTACATGATTCCCCTGCAACATCACAAGAATAATAGAGGTTTATTATCCTGGGTAAAAAATCGCAACAAGATCAAGTCGGCATCAAGTTTATTCACATATCCGAATAACTGGTTCTATACAAATACAATATATAAGCATTGTATGCTCTGCCGAATCTAAAAAGACACATCGAACATGTCACTAAAAAGACACATCGAACATGTGATTGAACAAGTTTATTCAGTTCTAATATCATAAACACATGATAAATTACAAAATAGAACAACATATTTTTTTTATTTGAAGGTCACCGGGGGAGGGCAAAGCCCTCCAGCTGAATTCTTTCTTTCTATTGATTCACAGCCCCCAGGGGGACAAGAGTTATACACGGAGAGAGATTACACCGGGGGGGGGGGGGGGGGGGGGCACTTATAAGTATCTTTAAGATAAACATGGAACAGTCAACTGGATAGAACAAAAATCTCAAAACTGTACCAAAATTAAGTGCGTAGGCATGAAAAAATGCTTTGGTCCAAACATGTGTGATTGAATTACATGTTCAGACTTCAGAGTAGGTTGCACATCCCAAGCAATAAAACTCCAGGTCCCTACTTGGTTCCAAGGAAACAAATATGTGTACAGTTCATACAATACTAACTAATATGAAATAACAACAGTGCCAGATTGTGCCACCATTATGCACAACAGGTAGAGATGTAACTCATCTGTATATATCTGACGAAAGTCTATATATATCTTAACAAATTGCAGCAACATGTACATATGTGAAAGACTACATACCTCAACAAAAGATGATGTTGCATGGAAGCCACCCGGTGAATCCCAAAACTATAAAGCTCTCGCCTTCGGTAGAAGTTTTTCATCTTCACAATAATCTTGACATCTTGCACAACCTCTTCTGAAGGACACATAAAACAAGATTATGTGCCAAGCACCATAGCTAAGACTTTCTTCAAGGGAAAATTGTTACTCCCTCCGTAAACTAATATAAGAGCATTTAGATCACTATTTTAATGATCCAAAAGCTCTTATATTAGTTTACGGAGGGAGTACAATTCTACGCATATTCTGCTACCAACAAACCTATAAACATTTTATTGACTATTGCATCTCTCAACTCAATGTGTAGAAGATGGAATTTAATAAACATTAACTTACTTTGCAGTCATTCATCGCTACAGTTGTAGGTCTTCTTTGGTACTTCCTCTGCAGTGAAGTCAGGTTAGAAAACTGGACTTACACGTTTGAGGTTTTGCTGATTACCTTCTCGTTGTGTTGCTATGCTCCTGTGGGAATAAATTAACAACTGGAACTGGATTAATCCAAAAAAAACTGTCCAAAAAATACAAAAGTTAAAAGAGAACATGATAAAGGGAAGATTAACAGCTGACGTCGTGGATTAACACTGTTTTGGAAGCAATGTAATATGGAAAACCATCACCTCAAATTCAGATATCAGGATTCAGAAGTAAGCAAGTATTAACAAAGGCTAGCAACCTAACAACAGGGGTTTTGTTTATTCAAAAAATAAAGAGGCAGAAAACATCTATTTGCTCCATATGAAATGTGATGCATGAATGAGGAATAAGGACCTGATTCATACCTACTGTACGCGAGCATGAATAGCCGCTGCCAGATGCCCTCATCGTCAAATGTTGCAACCCGATGCTATGCTGCTACCTGCCCCTTTGGGTTGGCCTGGTGCTGGGCGAAGTTTGGCATCACTGCAAATAGTCCCAAGAAGGACAGACAGGGTCAAGTGGCTGCAAAGCAACTATACATATGAACAATTGGAACCTAAGAAGCATGGCTGGAAGAAAATATATGTGCAGTCAGCACAAAAACTAATTAATCTTGTGTACATCTTTAACTGCAATCAATGTGTAATGATAGTGTAGACATCACCAGAGGGATGATAGGTTGGGACTTGGTTTTGTGACTGGAATGGTTTCAATCATGTAGGATTGAGGATTATCATCAGAAAACTAAAGATAGTGATGAGACGACTGACTGAATAACACATGATTCAACCAAGAAGGTATAATTTTGACTATATAACCAGAAAACTAACAACCAAGAAGTGAGAACAGGGCTCGTCTTTCCTTACCAGCCATGAATGAGGCCTCATTGTTGAATTTTTATTTTACATCTATCAACACAAGGCCATAAATTTTTATTTTACTTTGAATCCATATTGGCCTATTTATTAGCAAAAAAAGTATATATCTCAAGTGAGAAATTTTGTATTCGAAAATGCATCTGGAGAACTTCACACCAGAAAAATGTAAAGCAGCGTAGTTAAATAAACTGGAGAGCAATGGAAATAATAGCAAACTTGATCACAAAAAACTTATTAACACAATGCTTGTAAGGTATCACGACATGCAAGGTAAATGCTTCCCTAAATATAATACGAAATCCTAAATTAGCTGAGAGCAGGAGAGAAACGTTTTAAGCTCAACTTAACTGGAAGAATCACTACGAATATTTCAATACAAAAATCTTAAGATTGTTATGCAAAAAATTGAGAGTACATTAGTACACGTGGAAAAGATCATCATACTAATTAGAAGAGCATACCCTGCTCATCCATGATCACCACGTCTAACCCTGTTCTCTCGGCGGGTGCCTCAGCCATGGCAGCTCGCAGCACCTGCCTGTGTGAGTGTCCAAGATGGTTGGGACGATTTTCTAGTCCATGCTGTCAGTCCAAGATGTAATGCATACACAAATTACTACACATATCTCATATGCTTGTGAAATTTCGATATGACCAATTCATAATCAAGTTGTCATACAGCCCTCGTGTACGTACTGAACTACAATACTGCAATCCCCATCACAACAGTTCGGGGATGAATATGGCAAGCATAAGCAAAGAACAAAATTTTGCACAACTCATGTGTGCTGTCAAACATCAAAACTCTTAGCCCAGAAGGATTGGGGGGCAAATACATATAGACCCGTGTGCAACACATGTAATCAACAAACATAAGGTAAAATTCTACTCACCATAGCCCAAAATCAGTTTCAGCAATACAATCTAATAGTAGAGGGAAACACACAGAAGAGTGTTTACCTCTTGTCTAATGTCTTTGTTGGATGCCATTGCCATTTCCAAAATCTTCTTGTAGCCTTCCATTTATGTGATCATTATACGTACACCTCGAATCCGACCTGATCAGAATTAGTAAATAAATAAATGAGCAGATAAGCATCACATTACAACCAACTAATCCATCAAATTTTAACAAGTAGTACGAAGGAGACATGCTGTCGACACAATCTTAGCATATGCCTGTGCAGATAAGCTATTGTTAATTCAGTGAAAGCACAAAAGGAACATTACTGGATGAGGTAGTAAAGAAAGCTAAATGATGCAACAATGGGTGCAGAACTGCTTGCCTGCATTAAAAAATGAATAAATGGGAACATATTCAGATTTCAGAATACAATAAGTTTGAGGCTCGTATTAAGAAGGAACTGGTATGCCCTTAATTTGCTTTTGCTGTAGAATGTTTCAAGGGATTACTGAAGAACTTTATCGTTTCTAAACAAATTGCAAGGTTAGTTGGGAAGCCAAATATCAAATCACCGTTGAAAAGAGTACATATAGATTAAAACTCTAGTAAAAATAACAGCGCACATGATCTATGAACAGATTAAGAGAATTAAAACATGACATAAAATCGTAGATATGTACATATACAGTACCGGGGTGCACCTTCAAGTGATTGAAGGATGATGTAGAGAGCCAAGATTTACGCAACAATACACATGATGTGGATCATCTATATCTCGTATACTAACTTCACACCTCAATATTCTCTGAAATACAACCATAGAAAATATTAAGTCAAAGTATCTTATCAAATCTGAAATTTACAGCATTAAAATACTACTAAGATCACTATTAAAAAATTAAGCAGAAGTGTCTTTCCAAACCTGCATTTTACAGCATGAAAAAACCACTAATATCACTCTAGTGTACCTATCTGGAAATCTGACAGGAAGAAAAATCAGAGTGGCACACTACCGTTTCCCCCAACAAACGTACACAAATACAGAAACTCAAAAAGAAATATCTTCCACGTCACTACTCCCTGCCTTCCCCTTTGCCATTACTGACACCATCTTCCTGTGCCCTTGCCTACGGTCTGCTCCCTGCAGATGTTCCTCATATCGGGCCCGGCGATGCAGTCACCTGTTTACTTCGGGCCTCCCCCTGCACACCGTTACGCTAGCAACTTGGGTTCCTTCCAATGTTGATCCGCCACTCGCTTTCCACTTTGAAATTTCAGGGCAAGGTGTTTCGTGAGTGCATGAGGAATACAAGGGGATATTGAGTCAGAGACCACAAGTCCACAACCCCACAGTCCATATCTCAGTTTTCTTCTTCCATCCCCTTTTCTTCTCCAACGACAGTAGTGGAGATCAAGATTTCCCGTTCAAACGACTAAAAAACAAAAGAAGACATAACCTGAAACTAAATATTGTTGTCTTTCCAGCAAAAATGTTTCCTCTCACAAATCTTTCTCCAGAACTTAGAATTAAAGTGTTATTGCATTGCAATATATGAACCACATGTGAACGCTTGACATCGCATTCAGAATTTGGATATTGTGCAATAGACGTGTGAAAGTAAACAGAAGATGGTACGCAGGTCGAATAAACATTGGCACTATCCACTATATTTACCATTGAAATATCATATATGATTCAAACAAATTGTTACATCTGTCACCTGATCCTCTTCAGCCGCGGGGCAGGGGCAGGGGACGGGGGACGATGGCCGCGGGCGGTGGGGGTGTTCGGCAGAGGGCGGTACGACCGGGCGGCGATCTCCGACAGCGGGGCGAGGTCGGCGGTCTCTGACAGCGGGGCGGGCGGCGGCAGCGGCCGGCGGGCGGGCGGGGACAGGGGCCGCGGCGGACGGGCGAGCGGGCGAGGGAGCGGTTGCGACCGGGCGGGGGCGGCGCTCGCGCGGGTGTCGGGGAGCAGACGGGGCGTGCGGTGGTTCGGAGATGGCGGCGCTGTTTCTCGGGCGCTGTGGAGAAGGGGCGGCACTGCTGCTCGGGCGCTGGGGAGAAGGGGCGGTGTGGCGAAGCGGGGGGATGTGCGGGTGGCGAGGGCGTGTTAGCGAGGGGGTTAGCGTGGGGGTGGGGATTAACCCAATGGCATGGTGGGTAATTAAAGCGTAAAACACGTTTAGTATGCTGGAGGGATGTAATCCATCGGATTGCAAGTTTCGATGAATAGGATGATCTGGTTCTCCGCCCTCTCTTCCTTTTATAGTGGTAGTAGATAATAGATAACTTCTCGTCAACAAATAACAATTCATCACAACATCGAAGTAAAAATCATAAACTTTATTGAAAACTAACAAACTGTGTTCGCAGTCAACTTTGCAACTAAGATTTATCATATTTTCAGGAAGCGTCGCGTATCGGAGCCTTTTAGCAAGTCCACATTCTCAACCATCATTTAATCATCCATGATTGCTAACAGTCACAACATATATACGAGCAAAAAGTTTCAACCGGACACATGGAAAGATATGGGCTTATAGTTTCGCCTCCCAACTTATTCACCTTAAGAGTGATGTCAACAATAATAACTCATGTTCACTCATATTCAACTGGGTATATGTGCCTAGATCTTTCCCCACCACATGATGCTTGACAAGGAGTAAAATAAAAAATAATAGAGAAGAATACTTTGACTCTTGCATACAAAGTAAATACATAAAAGTAAAAGATAGGCCCTTCACAGAGGGAAGAAGAGGTTGTCATGCACTTTTTGGTTTTGTATGTTCAATGTCTTAATGCAAAATAACGTCACATTATATTTCCCCTTATGATATCAACCTTTATTATGCAGTCCGTCACTGATATTACTTTGTCATCACAAGTTTGTACAACGCTTATTTTCCCTTACATTAAAGGATCAAAAGCATTTAGAAGCAATTTTTATTGTATTTTTTCAACGATGACAACTTACTCAAATGATCTTGCTCAATCCATAGATAGGTATGGTGGACTCTGAAAAATGAGTTTGGTTTAAGGTTTTTGGATGCACAAGTAGTATCTCTACTTAGTGTGGATTTTTGGCTAGCAAAGATATCACAACTACAGGATGCTGATAACGCGACACTACGATCAGAGACCCATTGACGAAACTGTGTGTGATGCATTAATCGCACACGGTGATGTAAAAAACCATCAAAAAAGTGCAATATGTTTGCGATGGCGGACACATCAAACAAGGTTCAGATTTTAGTTGTGTGTGTGATGCGGGGCATACGGTTTAGTTAATGAACTGTTTGCGATGAGGAAGAAGAACAGAAATAGGCAGCCAAATGAAGGCGTGTGCGATATGTTGGGGAACGTAGCAGAAATTCAAAATTTTCCTACGCGTCACCAAGATCTATCTATGGAGAAACCAGCTACGAGTAGAAGGAGAGTGCATCTACATACCCTTGTAGATCGCTAAGCGGAAGCGTTCAAGTGAACGGGGTTGATGGAGTCGTACTCGTCGTGATTCAAATCACCGATGATCCTAGTGCCGAACGGACGGCACCTCCGCGTTCAACACACGTACAGCTCGACGATGTCTCCCACGCCTTGATCCAGCAAGGAGAGAGGGAGAGGTTGAGGAAGACTCCATCCAGCAGCAGCGCAACGGCGTGGTGGTGATGGAGGAGCGTGGCAATCCTGCAGGGCTTCGCCAAGCACCTACGGGAGAGGAGGAGGTGTCACGGGAGGGAGGGAGGCGCCAAGGGCTCAGGTATGGATGCCCTCCCTCCCCTCCACTATATATAGGGGCAGGGGAGAGGGGGGAGGCGCAGCCTTTCCCCTTCCTCCAAGGAAGGGGTGCGGCTAAGAGGGGGGGAGGAGTCCATCCTCCCCAAGGCACCCCGGAGGTGCCTTCCCCCTTTAGGACTCTCCCCTTTTTCCTATATCTTGGCGCATGGGCCTTTAGGGGCTGGTGCCCTTGGCCCATGTAGGCCAAGGTGCACCCCCACCAGCCCATGTGGCCCCCCGGGGCAGGTGGCCCCACCCGGTGGGCCCCCGGGACCCTTCCGGTGGTCCCGGTACAATACCGATGACCCCGAAACTTGTCCCGATGGCCGAAACAGGACTTCCTATATATAAATCTTTACCTCCGGACCATTCCGGAACTCCTCGTGACGTCCGGGATCTCATCCGGGACTCCGAACAACATTCGGTAACCACATACAAGCTTCCTTTATAACCCTAGCGTCATCGAACCTTAAGTGTGTAGACCCTATGGGTTCGGGAGACATGTAGACATGACCGAGACGTTCTCCGGTCAATAACTAACAGCGGGATCTGGATACCCATGTTGGCTCCCACATGTTCCACGATGATCTCATCGGATGAACCACGATGTCAAGGACTTTATCAATCCCGTATTCAATTCCCTTTGTCTATCGGTATGTTACTTGCCCGAGATTCGATCGTCGGTATCCAATACCTTGTTCAATCTCGTTACCGGCAGTCACTTTACTCGTTCCGTAACACATCATCCCGTGATCAACTCCTTGGTCACATTGCGCATATGATGATGTCCTACCGAGTGGGCCCAGAGATACCTCTCCGTTTACACGGAGTGACAAATCCCAGTCTCGATCCGCATAAAACAATAGATACTTTCGGAGATACCTGTAGTGCACCTTTATAGTCACCCAGTTACGTTGTGACGTTTGATACACCCAAAGCACTCCTACGGTATCCAGGAGTTACACGATCTCATGGTCAAAGGAAGAGATACTTGACATTGGCAAAGCTCTAGCAAACGAACTACACGATCTTTGTGCTATGCTTAGGATTGGGTCTTGTCCATCACATGATTCTCCTAATGATGTGATCCCGTTATCAACGACATCCAATGTCCATGGTCAGGAAACTGTAACCATCAGTTGATCAACGAGCTAGTCAACTAGAGGCTTACTAGGGACATGGTGTTGTCTATGTATTCACACGTGTATTACGATTTCCGGATAATACAGTTATAGCATGAATAAAAGACTATTATCATGAACAAAGAAATATAATAATAACTTATTTATTATTGCCTCTAGGGCATATTTCCAACACGATATACAACATACAGTTCAGTCGGATTAACTGTTTGCGATAAGGCGGAACAACAGAAACGGGCAGCTAGATGAAGGTGTGTGCAATTGAGGGCATACGCTTCAGATGGATTAACTATTTGCGATTAGGCAACACAACAGGAATGGTGAGCCATATCAACGTGTCTGCGATTGATGGCATACACTTCATATGGATGAACTATTTGCGATTAGCCACAACAAACAGAAATAGTTAGACAAATCAATGTGTGTGCCCTAGACGGGCACACATTCTAATTAAAAGAAGCATGTGCGATGGTAATAACGAGCACGCACGGTTGTTGGAACAAGATGTGTGTTGACATTGCCTATTGTGGTGCACCCTATGGTGCAAACGCCACGTACGCGGCCGAGAAAGTGTGCCCATGTTACGCCGTCCGGAAATAGTGCCGCACTTAGAAATTATAGAACCGTCAATAAATTTTGAGCCTGCGCCCCGTCACATTCCAAATTACTACCACGCTATATTTAATTGCAAACCTTTTCACACCGATCAAAACCTAAATAGTTTCCCACTTAGGAGCGTATTAGGACTCAGTTATAAATACTACTACTCCAAGATGACTACACATTCCTCCTCAACTCCTCATCCACAAAAAAATAAGTCATTCATCATTGTTCCCTTGCGTCTGCCATGGCCAGCGTGAGTTCTGGATCAACAGATTACCACCAGGGAGAGGCGAGCATGGAAGCGGAAGCATGAGAGATGTCCCACCTTGCCGACAAAGCAGCCAACATGTACCGTCGCGTGGCAGTAGCAGTACAGAGGTCCCGCCGCGCCGCCGAAGCAGCGCAGAGGTCCCGCCGCGCCGTCGTTGTAGTAGGCGGCTCCAGCCGCACCGCGGAAGCAGATGAGATGTCCCACCGCGTCACGAATGCAGCAGAGATGTCCTCCCACGCCGCAGCGGCCTAGGAAAATATCTCGCGGTCAGGCGAGGACTCTTACAGGCGCATTCATGCGATTGTCCATAGCCAGATGGATCAGATCTCCGGCTGGGCGACGTTGCAGGACGACATGAAAGCCTCAATTGAACAGGCTACCGACGTCATCCGGAAACTATGGGAGGGAAATGCGAAGCTCCGGGCCGAGCCTGACCTGCTAAGGGCAAAGACCGTCGGAAGTGCGGAGCAGCAGGAGGAGACCACTCCCTTGTTGAAGAGGACCGGCGTCATCGTCGAGAAACATATGGACGAGAATGCCATGCTCTGCATTAAGTGGGAAAGGCTGGTGGAGGAATCCGTGGAAGCTCTCAGGCAGCGTCTTGAGGACACGAAAGAGCTCATCGCCACTTGCCACGGAGACTAGTTCCCGTGGCCTGCAACAATGCATCAGGAAGTAGATATCAGCGAGCTAGATCGTTGTCTTCCTTCTTCTTTTGCCCATGTGTATTTTGGGTGTTGCCACATGTGGCTTTTTTAATTATCTTCCTAAATATGTAAGACAATTATTATCCACTATCGTCGTCCTTATATCCAGCAGTCTTCCTATAAGTCGTAGTCGATGCTATATAGGTTCGTCGGATCTTACATCAAGATTCGTGCAAAACTTTCTTTTCAGATTTTCTTTTTTCTCTCTAAAATCTCAGTCGAGTGAGACATAGCCACGCAATGAAACAGGGGCTTAGGCACCATTAATGGAGACGTTGCAAGGGAGGTGGGTGGGCGGATAGAGGTCAATGGGCTCTCCACCCGATGAGCACGCGCAGGGGTCTGATCGCACGCCTCCCGTACTAAAATAGCTACCCCGCACGACACCTCCTAGCCAATAAAAAAGGGGATGCGTGGTGACACGTAAATGGTAAGTAGAACACCCATGGTTTCAATAATACTTGTGTTTTCGATTTGTAAGATGACAACACTTATTTCAAAATGATTTTGTTGATTGTTAATGTGTGCGCCTTCGCAAATCGGACAAAAAAATTACCATAGCATGTTGGTGCGATGTCATGACACCATGCCAAGTTTCATGATTTTTAGGCGAGTTTTGGATTTACGGGGATTTAAAACCAAGTTTCTCAATGTTTTCGGCCGAGCCAAGATGCCCAGATGTTTGAATTTCCTTCCCACTTCTTGCATAGGACCTAGAAGTTCGCCCCCAAGTACACATAAATGATTTTCCAACTAACTTTTGTGCACTGGAGCATGCGCTTGTACTTCAAATTTGAATTATGTGCATTAAATGCCTGGAAAATCAATTAATGTATAAAAAAGGCCAAATAAACCCGGAATAACTCCAAAATTTAGCACGAAACTCCTATTTGCTCTAAGCTGCCTGTGTAAAAAAATCAAGGCGGGAGAAGGCAGTGTATGTCGTTTCACACACAGAGGTGACATGTTCCCTCTCGGAACCATATGAGCGTTCTTGATAGAAGCTCCGGTCTGCAAGAAGCTTATAGCAAAGCTTGTACCAATTCGGCCAAAAAATTTACCACAACATGTTGATGCAATGTCATGACACCATGCCAGGTTTCATGATTTTCAGGCGTGTTTGGAATTTACATCAATTAAAAAACCAAGTCTCTCAATATTTTTGGCCGAACCACGACGCCCAGATGTTTGAATTCCATTCCCATTTCTTGCATGGGACCTAGAAATTCACCCAAGGACACACATGTGATTTTTCAACCAACTTTGGTGCGTTGGAGCATGTGCTTGTAGTTCAAATTTGAATTATGCACATTAAATGCCCAGAAATTCAATAATGTATAGAAAAGGCTAAACGACCCCAGAATAATTCCAAAATTTAGCACAAAACCCCTATTTGGTCTAAGCTACCTTTGTAAAAAAAAATCAAGGCGGGAGAAGGCAGTGTATGTCGTTTCGCACACGGAGGTTGTTGGGGATATAACTATTGGGTATGACCTGCCCAGGATGGGCCGGGTCATACCACTGGCGGCTCATAATGAGAAGGCCCAAGAAGATGTTGAAGATGGCAGTTCATGAAGCAAGATTACTGAAGGCCCAAGACCTGGAGGAGACTTGAGGCCCACGGGCATAAACCACCATATGTTTAACTTGTATGTTAAGGAAAGATTAGTTCGTCACCGAGCCGGACACATTGTGTATGAGCTGGACGGGACTCTGTATGCCGCCGGGCATCAGCCTGTGTATATAAAGGGGTGACCCGGCGGCGGGTTAGGGAAAGAAACAACAAGTCGAGAACTAGGTTAAGCTTATTCACTCCCTGGTAATCGAGACCCAAGCAATACAACCTAAAGCAGGAGTAGGCCTTTACCTCATTGCGAGGGGCCGAACCTGGGTAAAACTCTCTGTGTCCCTTGTCCCGTTTTAACCCCTCAAGATAACTATGTTGCGATGGCTCCACACCTAAGTCTTCGTGCTAGGGCATTTGTCGTGACAATTCCACGACAATTGGCGCCCACCATGGGGCCAGCGCACGGTGGTTTCGAGTTCTTGAAGGGCAGCTTCGTAGGGCTCAAGGGATATGCTATGGGCCGGATGACCAAGAGTCATCGCGGCAAGCTCTACATCGACGACGCAGGCTGGGGCCCCGAGGCCGGCTCAATCGAGTACTGGTACTGGGTCCCCTTCGGTGGAGTTCATGTCTTCATCGACAAGATTGGTGAGTCGGAAGCTGAGACGGACACCTGCACCGACATCATCGAGTCAGCTCAGCTCGTGCGACCCGCCAAGGTTCAAGCCGCCCTGAAGCATGTCTTTGTTGGCTTTACTCAAGGAGCAGATTAGCAAGGAGGATCTGAATCCGGTGGTGAGTCGGTTGTCTATTCAGGCGATGAGTCTTCAACCGACGAGACCAATTCCATGTATCAAGTTCAAGTTGATGGGCTTGGGGGGCTGTTCCGATGGTGACAGTATTCTGGACCCTTACGAGCCACCAAACCGGGTTACAATCTTCATGGCTGGTACACAACCAGGGCAAAATTCTTCAACTGCAGCAACAACGGTCTCCGGTTCAGCAACGACAATGGCAGCCGGGGTAGGAGGCCCTTTGCGCCCGTTGGCTCAAGTTTTATCTGATCTGTTGGAGGCTCTGGCAACATTGTTGATGGTAGAGGTGACCCTGGCGAACCAAACACAGCAAAACGCGGACGTTGTAAAGTTACGTGATGAGATAGCCCAAGCCAAGAAGGATCTAAATGCTGAGAACACCCAGATGGCGACGGAGCAAGCCGCCTTGGAGAGGGAGATAAAACAGCTTCAAGCAGAGAACGTTTGCTTGAGCTTGGACCGGGATGCATCAAATGTTGTCTTTAATAGAAGGCATGTGAGTCGTTTACCCCCAGTTTACGATGTGAGGAATCTTTTGAAAACGCCTGGGGCAGGAACCAGTAACCCGCCTGGTGTGGATTGGGTCGTTGAGGCGCCGGCGGCAGGAGCACCGGTTCAGCCTCGGGCTGCAGACCCACATGTTTGAATTTGAGCCCTCCTCAGCACGTTCTGACGCCCCCGGGTCATTATTCTAATCCTTTGGATAACATGATAGCTATGGCTACTCGATTGGCTGCTCTCCCGGTTCAGGATGAGTCACCAGCGGTGATGGAAATACGGAGAGCCGAAGAACTTCTTCAGACACCAGTGCCTCAACAAGCGGCTCATTAATATAGTCGTGATTGGATTCAGTCAACACCGTGTCCAAGACGGAGTTACAGCAGACACATTGATGAATCGACCATGTCGAGCAGTGAGCGGCACCATAACCAACCTCGTAGGCCTGACCCGCCGCGCACCGGTAATGATGCTCAGACTTTGGTGGCCCAGGGCAGAGCATGGCGTGAGGCGGAGTTGGCAGCTCAGCTGGCGGATCAACAGCAATCTTCGGTTTATCCGCTAGCGTCTGTCGAGGCATGAGTGACCTCTAGAACCTTGGGTGTGCCATGCTTAGTGCTGGCTCTACACAATGAGCGCCTACCTAAGGATTTCGAGGGCCCCTGCAAGGTGCTAATTACATAGCGGATCAGCCCCCAGAGGCTTGGATTGAGAGCTATGAGATGGCATTGGAGATGCTGGATGTGCTAAGTATTTCACCATGATGTTGGATGGGCCAGCTCGTACTTGGTTGAAAGGGCTTCCCGCTAACTCCATTGGGTCATGGGCGGAGTTGAAAAAGCGATTTAGTCAAAATTTCAAAGACACATGCAAGCAACCTATGTCAATTCTGGATTTGGACTCTTGTGTCCAGGGCGAGGACGAGTCAACAACCAATTGGGTGCGCCGGATCTCAGCTGTTATACACTCATCGAACAGTATCAACGCTAGTTCAGCCTATGTCAATTCTGGATTTGGACTCTTGCGTCTAGGGCGAGGGCGAGTCAACAACCAATTGGGTGCACCAAATCTCAGCCGTTATACACTCATCGGGCAGTATCAACGCCAGTTCAGCAGTCCTGATGTTAGAGAAGAATTGCCGTTTTCTTCCCCTTAACACTAGTAGAAAAACGACCATTCATCCCGGTTCGTGAGGGCCATTTGTCCCGGTTCCCAAACCAGGACTAAAGGGTCGTAACTAAAGCCCTATACCTTTAGTCCCGGTTCGCTCAGGAACCGAGACAGATGGGGCTCCACGTGGCCGTTGCGGCTTGCCCAGGCAGGGGGACCTTTTGTCCCGGTTGGTGACACCAAACGGGACCAAAAGGCTTCCACGCGTCAGCAGTTCAGGGGCTGGGTTTTTTTGTTTTTTTTTCTAAAGTGGGGGGGGGGGGGGGGGTTGGGGGTTTTAGGTGTTTTGTAGGGTTAATTTAGGGGTTTCATATATTATGTTAGCTAGCTAATAGAGAGAAATGTCCTCTCTTATCTCCATTCTTGGTCGACACTACGTATAGAGGGGACTCGACACACTAGCTAGATAGTAAGCAAATGAAGGAAACCATTAAGTACAGAAGATCGTCATGAACATATACACAGAGAGAAGTGATCGACCTCTCCTTCTCTGATAGATTGGTCAAACAACAAGTTTTCGTATATCTATCCGATGCTATTGGCTACATACATATATATATATATATATATATATATATATATATATATATATATATGTAGACACACACAATATAAGAATCTTAATGTCCCCTAACATCTGAACTCAACTTCCACATGGTATTCTCCATGTTTGTCGATGACGTGGCCAAGAAAGAATCCAGCCAATTTTTCCTGAATTGCTTGGATGCAATCTTGTGGTAGGGGTTCATCACGCATCTGCCACATTTAATTTCAAGAAGGGGGTCAATACATATATATGAATGAAACTGAACACAAATGATGGTAAGAAAATAAAATTGTGAATATTATTGCTTACGCACTTCATATTGTTGTTTAGAGTAGCCCCGCTCACAGGTGGTGTGGTGGATGAACTCGCAAATGTAGTATCCACAGAAATCATTCCCAGGTTCCAGCCACAACCACTTTACAAGAAATAGAGGTCAATCAAACTGATAAGCAAGCATGCTAAATGGTATTGATGAAACTAGCTAGAATCAATGGGAGATGCGCGGAACTAGCTAGTAGCTAGTACTTACTTTCGGGTGGTCAAATCGTAGTTGCCCGGCAGTCCCGGGGCTTGTGCGGTGAACTTTTTCCAAACCCTGCCAGACAAAGAAAACAACTACTTGATATCAGGAAATGAACAAAGTTGCCGATATGGTGCGATAATGATCGATTGAACTTACTTCTCGAGCATTTTATTCATGGTCGCATACTCCTCCGGATTTTTTCATTTGGAGTCTAAGACGGTTACTAGTCCCTGCTCAAGCTTAATCTCTAGCCGAATAAAGTGGAAGCTGCGCACACATGTATAATTAATCAATTACATTACTATAACCTCGAGTAATAAGGGAAACTAAATATGCACAAGACAGTAACACTCACTTGTATTCGTAAGGAAAGAGTATTGTAGCTTTGTTTTGATTTCGGAGTAACGATGCGAGCAAGTTGGCCTCAGTTTGTCTAGCATCATGTTTAACTCTCCATTCATCTATGAGATTTATGTTAATGAACCCAACATCACCTACTTGTCTTTTCTTCAATTCGGCGATCTTCAATCTGCATAATATAGTGAGGATAATTATATATACATGCAATGAAAGAGCTGAGCTATATATAGAGACTTAACTAATTACAGAGAAGTAGTACTTACAGACAGTATCAAGTGATGATTGTTTTATCGAGGGCCTTTTGATTGAAAAACTGGAAGAACTCCTTATATGGATCTAACAACAGATCAATTCCAACGAGGTCGTGCTCCTCTTTAACTCTCAGCGACAAATTATTTTTCCCAGACTTCCTGCAGATGTCCATGTACCAATCATGGAATCTTTGCATCATCGTTGTTAGGGAAGTACCAGGTTTGACGAGAGGCTTCCCGTGCTCGAATCTTAATGTGTCCACCTCCATTGTTTAAAAAATTATTGCATCATCGTCGGTCATGTAATCTCCAGGATTGGTACCGGGCAGCATCCCCGGAAGATTAGCGATGATATCGCTAGACACATTGAGCGGGGGGCACGATTGCTTTGCTTGTTCACCGAGCTGGGGAATTTTTTCCCTTTTCTTTGTTCTGCTAGCCTTTGATCAGTGTAAGTACTTCCCGACTGCATCGCTTCCTTATATGTCATTTCAATGATGCAGTCATAGTTGGATTGCGGCGGAGGCGGTGATGGTCGCTGCAGGGCATCCAAAGTGCGCTTCGCTTTCACCGGATCTATCTTCTCCGCCGGAGGTGGATGTTTCTTAGCTTTTACCGATTGAAAGAAGTCATTCACTTGGCCTTCACAGATCTTCTTGTTTTCCTCCTCGCTCCTCTTGTATGGTAACTTCTCTAGAGGCTTGAGAGATGATGGACCGTATCTGTATTGCCTCTTGCCTCTGGCTGTATTGCTAGACGTTGGAGCAGCCGGAGTGGCTATGACTATCTTCTTTCGTTGCTTAAGAGGCAGAGCACCAGAGGCGGACTGCTATGACGCGTCGGAGCAGCCGGAGCGGCAGCGTCTATGTTCGGCCCTCGCTTACGAGGCGGTGAAGGAGGAGGCAGGCTGCTCGTACGCGCCGAAGCAGGCGGAGAAGGAGGTGGAGTACTACCGCCCTCACGCACCGGAGCAGGAGGCGGAGTGCCCTGATCACTCGCTGGAGGAGGAGGAGGAGGAGGAGGAGGCGGAGTGCCCAGCTGACTAGTAGGAGCCGTGAAGTTTAGAAGCTTGATGTCCTCCTTCCGCCATAGACACGTTGTATGCATAGCAAGACCCAACTAAGTCTCCCCATCACCTATAGGGTGGTCAAGCTGGAGATTCTCAAATCCTTCCGTTATTTGGTCCACCATCACAACAACATAGCCTTGTGCAATCGGACGGTAGTGAAAACTTGCTACAGGTGAAGGAGTGAACACAGAGCCGACAACCGCCTTGACTTTGAGCTGATCCCATTGCGTCATATGGTGGCACTAGTGTGAATCCGTGATAAAATCCACGGGGTAGCTAGGACCCGTCAAGTCAGGTTGCTAAACAAGCTCAGTGGAAGCCACACTGCTTCTTCACTAAGATGGCGGGGTAGCTTCTTGGGCAGGATCTCGCAGCTACTGGTTCTCAACATCTCGTTCCTCTAGCTTTCTTACCCTTGCCTTAAGCTCCTGCAGTTTGCTCTGCTCCACTTTCCTCCTCCTCTCTTGGGTTTTGTAACTGCCTATGTCGGGAAACCCAACTTTCCACGCAACGGAGCCTGGCGTGCCTCGTGTTCGTCCAGGGTGCTCGGGATTCCCGAGGGCCCTTGTGAGCTCATCGTTCTCTGTCGGGAACGAACTTCCCTTCCGGCACTTCGTTGATTGCTTTCCGAAGCTTCGTGAAGGGTGGTGCATGTTGCTTGTCTGTCTAGCAGCACTTCCCTGTTTCAGGGTCCAATGTTCCACCAGCCCCAAAGAACCAAGTCCTACAACGGTCTGGCCAGTGCAATGTCTCTGGTTCGACCCCTTTAGCAATCAGGTCCTACTCAGCCTTGTCCCATAACGGCCGGGCTTTGAGGTAGCCACCTGACCCCATGCGATGGTGATGCTCCTTCTTTGCAACATTTATCTTGTTAGTTGCTGACATCTTCTTACTCATCTCCGATGTTTTGTTGGCCACAAATGAGGGCCAGTGATCTCTTATCTTCTCAATTCGGCTGGTGAATTCTGGAGTCTTGTCTTGGTCGACATACATTGTTTTCAACTCATTCTTCCACCTCCTGAATAGATTTGCCATCTTCTTGAGAGCACAGGAATTGATCAATTGCTCTATAACTGGATTCTCCGGATCCTTCTCTTTCGGTAGGGTGAAATTTACCTTCAGCGCATTCCAAAGATCTTCTTTCTGTCTATCTTTGACAAAAGAAACTTGAAGCTCTTCCTTCTTAGGCTCATTCCATAGCTCGATGCTGATCGGGATCATGTCCCAAACAAGAACCCCGCACTGAGTAGAAAATGCTTCCTTGGTCCGGAGGGGTTTAATCGGTTGGCCATCGCACGTGATTTCTGTGATCGTGAACCTTTCATCTGGGCACAACTTTTTTCTTCGGGCCTCGTTTCTTTACTGAAGTATTGCTTGATCCGGAGGGCTATATAAAAGAAGAAAGAAGAGTTAATATATGTACATACCAAAACAATTAATGCATCAATTATCTAGTCAACACAGGCTTAATATATATATATATATATATGTACCTTGCCGGACATTGCAGCAGCTGATCCCGACTCCGTTCGGTCACCGGAGCCTGCTTCCTCTCCTTGTAGACCTTCTTCAATGTTGTTGAGAAACAACAAGACTACATCACCTCCGTCGTGGATTATGTCCCCCAATGTCTCTTCTTGATCCAAGTCTCTTTGATGATCCATAGTTTCTGCAAATATTACAACATGGCAATTAATATACAAACATGAGAGATGGATATATCAAAGTTATCGGGGATGGGGTATATCGACAACGATGACATATCGGGGAGGGGGTATATATATCGACCCCCCCCCTCATGTCGAAGTTATCGGAGAGGGGGTATATCGACAACGACGACATATACATAGAAAACAATGTTATCGGGGAGGGGGTATATCGACCCCCCTCATGTAGAAGTTATCGAGAGGGGGTATATCGACAACGCTGAAATTTGTACCAAAAGGAAGATTATCCTATCCGGGACTCCGTTCTAGAATAACTTTGGAGAACTACGTTCCATCATGCCCCGGTTACTTCCGTCTAATGATGAAGCCGTGGATTTCTTCAATACTTTGACACTAGGCAACCTATCGACCCCTCGGCGATCCTCAACCCTCGACCCTAGCTAGTTCACGACCCTTGACCGCTCGGTGATCCACAACCCTCTACCCTAGTTCCCGACCCTCGACCCCCTCATGTCACATTTGTCCAGTGTCAAAGGATTCAACAAAAACATGTCTTCATCATTAGGCGAAAGTAACAGGCGCATGATGGTATGATACGTCTCCAACGTATCTATAATTTTTTATTGCTCCATGCTACTTTATCTACTGTTGTAGGCAATATTGGGCTTTATTATCCACTTTTATATTATTTTTGGGACTAACCTATTAACCGGAGGCCCAGCCCAGATTTGCTGTTTTAAGCCTATTTCAGTGTTTCGAGGAAAAGGAATATCAGAAGAAGTCAAAACGGAACGAAATCAACTGGAGAAGTTATTTTTGGAAGGAAAGCCACCCAATGGACTTGGAGTGCACGTCAGGAGATACGGGAGGTGCTCACGAGGGTGGGGGGCGCGCCCACCCCCCCGGGCGCTCCCCCCTGCCTCGTGGGGCCCTCGTAGCTCCTCCGACGTACCCCTTGCACCCATATATACTCTCGTACCCTAAAACTTTCAGAACAGAAGATAGATCGGGAGTTCCACCGCCGCAAGCCTCTGTAGCCACCAAGACCTCTCGGGAGCCCGTTCCGGTGCCCTGCCGGAGGGAGATCCCATCACCGGTGGCTATCTTCATCATCCCGACGCTATCCATGACGAGAAGGGAGTAGTTCACCCTCGAGACCGAGGGTATGTACCAGTAGCTATGTGTTTGATCTCTCTCTCTCTCTCTCTCTCGTGTTCTCTCTCGTGTTCCATCTATGGCACGATCTTGATGTATCCTGAGCTTTGCTATTGTAATTGGATCTTATGATGTTTCTCCCCCTCTACTCTCTTGTGATGAATTGAGTTTCCCCTTTGAGGTTATCTTATCGGATTGTGTCTTTTATGAGAACACTTGATGTATGTCTTGCCGTGATTATCTGTGGTGATAATGGGATATCATGTGCCACTTGATGTATGTTTTGGTGATCAACTTGCGGGTTTCGTGACATTGGGAACCTATGCATAGGGGTTGGCACACGTTCTTGACTCTCCGATAGAAACTTTGGGGCACTCTTTGATGTACTTTTATGTTGGTTGGATGTATGTGAGATTGTGTGATGCATATCGTATAATCATGCCCACGGATACTTGAGGTGACAATGGAGTATCTAGGTGACATTAGGGTTTTGGTTGATTTGTATCTTAAGGTGTTATTCTAGTACGAACTCTTTTATAGATTGATCCGAAAGAATAACTTTGAGGTGGTTTCGTACCCTACCATAATCTCTACATTTGTTCTCCGCTATTAGTGGCTTCGGAGTGACTCTTTGTTGCATGTTGAGGGCTTGTTATATTATCTATCTATGTTATTATTGTTGAGAGAACTTGCACTAGTGAAAGTATGAACCCTAGGCCTTGTTTCCTACCATTGCAATACCATTTACGCTCACTTTTATCATTAGTTACCTTGTTGTTTTTATTATTTCAGATTACAAAAACCTATATGTACCATCCATATTGCACTTGTATCACCATCTCTTCGCCGAACTAGTGCACCTATACAATTTACCATTGTATGGGGTGTGTTGGGGACACAAGAGACTTTTTGTTATTCGGTTGCAGGGTTGCTTGAGAGAGACCATCTTCATCCTACGCCTCCTACGGATTGATAAACCTTAGGTCATCCACTTGAGGGAAATTTGCTACTGTCCTACAAACCTGTGCACTTGCAGGCCCAACAACGTCTACAAGAAGAAGGTTGTGTAGTAGACATCAAGCCCTTTTCTGGCGCCGTTGCCGAGGATGTGAGTGCTTGAAGGTATATCTTTAGATCATGCAATTGAATCTTTTTGTTTCTTGTTTTAGCACTAGTCTAGTTTATAAAAGAAAATTACAAAAAAATGGAGTTAAGTTTGTCTCATACGCTTCACCTTTTTAATATCTTTCGTGAGTATGATGGAAAGGATAATTGTGCTCAAGTCCTATAAGAAGCAATCTCTAAATTGTTTGGCACTAAATATTTGAATGATGAGCATGATTGAAATGTTGTTAGTACGAATTCTTTGAATATCCATGATGCAAATGATGGTTGCACTAGTTATGATGAAAATGCCTCCTATAAACATGTCAATTTTTGTGGAGTGCATTGGATTTGTAAGTACACACCAAATAGGGAAGATAGATATTGCAAGAGGCATAAGTACTTAGAAACCAAATTGTTTAAAGAAGAGCTAGATGAAAATTTATCTTTTCTTAGCCCTACTTGTGAACTTTGCAATGAACGTGATCATTTTAGTACCCAATGCAAATTGTTTCATGAGCGTATCGTGTCCAAAAATTGTGATGACTTGATTTCCCTTGCACATCATAATGAACTTAGTTTGCTCTTGGGTTATGAAGAAATTAAACATAGAATTAAGGATATTCCAAAATTTGTCCTTGATAAAGTTCTTCATTTTAATTTAGAAGAAATTTATATGTATTGTGCGGTGAATTGCATTGAAAGTCCTTATATTGCCAATTACATAAAGAAAAGAAAACAAATAGAGGATGATGAGAATACTAATGAAAGGGAAGAGACTTCCCAATCTCCTCCTATTATTTCTTATGATGAATCAGGTAACGAGGAGGAGCTTTCTATTCAACCAATCTCATCAATAAGGAGCTCAAAGAGGAAGGTTGAACCTACACATAATGTGAAGAAGAAAAAGAAAAGAAGGAGCAACAAAGGTAAAAAGGTATCCCTCCCAAATGACGTTGTTCCTATTACTCATTGTGATGATGATAATTGCTATAATATTGGTGCTATCAATATTTTTAATCATGAGAGTGATTATGCTTATGATATGAAAGGGCCCAAGCTTGGGGAAGCTATGTTTGATTGGGATGAAATATTTGAGAATATATTTGCTGGAATTAATGTTTGTCCCAAGCGTGGGGATGCTATGTTTAATGAAGATGATATTTTTAGCATCCCAAGTTTTGATATGCAAAGTTGTTATGATGATAGCATGCCTCCTACCTATGATGATTATATTGATGAAAGTGGGTTCGGAAGAGAGTCAACTTTAGGAAGTAGTTATCCCACTATTTTGGAGGATGTTGAATTTTATTGTGATGAATACGAAAGTGGATTTGGAAGTGTTAACTTTATTTAGTGATTCCACTATCTTGGGAGAGGTTTCAATCGATTATGATGAGAACGAAGTTGCTACTTATGAGGATTATTGTGATGAAACTTATGCTATAAAAAGTAGTGATGATTATATTTAAAAATCTTGTCATGATTATGATTACCCTTTTTCTGAACATTACTCTTTTAATTTGGAAATAATTTTTAGTGTTGAAGTCTCTTATGATACTCCCACTATTGTTCATGAGAAGAATTTTGCTTATGTGGAGAGTAGTGAATTTTCTATGCAAGTAGATCATGAAAAGAATGCTTTAGGTGCTGGTTATATTATTGAATTCATTCATGATGCTACTGAACATTATTATGAGGAGGAATATATGCTTGTAGGAATTGCAATAATGTCAAGTTTCCTCTCTCTGTGTTGAAAATCTTGAAGCTATGCTTGTTTTGCCTTCCTATGCTTGTTGATTATTGTTCCCATAAGTTGTTTGTTCACAAAATCCCTATGCATAGGAAGTACATTAGACTTAAAAGTGCTAGTCATATGCTTCATGATGCTCCCGTTATGTTTCAATTCTTATCTTTTATGTGAGCATCATTATCATCATCATGCCTAGCTAGAAAGGCATTAAAGAAAAGCGCTTGTTGTGAGACAACCCAATATTTATCCTTGCTGTTTTTGTGTGTCCACATGATTATGCTACTGTAGTAATCATGTTTTATAGCTTTTGTTTCAATAAAGTGCCAAGTAAGACCTTTAGGATGGCTTACGGTGATAGTTGTGTTGATCCTGCTGAAAATCAGAAACTTTTGCACCCAGTAAATTAGTTTTGTTAATTCACAGAAACATGCTTATGATCTGATTCGTTTTGCTTTGGATTGGTACACGAATTGCTTAGGACTTCCTAATTTGGTAGGATTTTTGGAGTTCCAGAAGTATACGTTTGATACCGATTACTACAGACTGTTCTTTTTTGACAGATTCTGTTTTCATTGTGTTGTTTGCTTATTTTGATGAATCTATGAGTAGTATCGGAGTGTATGAACCATAGATCAGTTGGAATACAGTAGATATTATACCAATATGAATTTAGAATGAGTTCATTACAGTACCTTGAAGTGGTCTTTTGTTTTCTTTCGCTAACGGAGCTCACGAGTTTTCTGTTAAGTTTTGTGTTGTGAAGTTTTCAAGTTTTGGGTAAAGATTCGATGGACTATGGAATAAGGAGTGGCAAGAGCCTAAGATTGGGGATGCCCAAGGCACCCCAAGGTAATATTCAAGGATAATCAAGCCTCTAAGCTTGGGGATGCCCCGGAAGGCATCCCCTCTTTCGTCTTCGTTCATCGGTAACTTTACTTGGAGCTATATTTTTATTCACCACATGATATGTGTTTTGCTTGGAGCGTCATGTCATTTTATTTTGATTTGCTTGCTGTTTGAATAAAGTATCAAGATCTGAAATTATTAAATGAGAGAGAGTCTTCGCATAGTTGCATAATTATTTAGCTACTCATTGACCTTCACTTATATCTTTCGCAGTAGTTTATCATTTGCTCTAGTGCATCACTTATATCTTTTATAGCATGGTGATAGTTTTATTTTGAAGAAATAGATGAACTCTCATACTTCACTTAGATTATTTTGAGAGTCGTTAATAGCATGGTAATTTGCTTAATATTAATGTACTTGGTATTCAAGATATGTGAAACTTCCTTATGAGTGTGTTGAATACTAAGAAAAGTTTGATACTTGATAATTGTTTTGAGATATGGAGGTAGTGATATTAAAGTCATGCTAGTTGGGTGATTATGAATTCAAAGAATGCTTGTGTTGAAGTTAGAAAGTCCCGTAGCATGCACATATGATTAAATTTGTGTAACAAATTTTAAACATGAAGTGTACCTGGCTTGTGCATCCTTATGAGTGGCGGTCGGGGACGAGCGATGGTCTTTTCCTACCAATCTATCCCCCTAGGAGCATGCACATAGTACTTGGTTTTTGATGACTTCTAAATTTTTGCAATAAGTATATGAGTTCTTTTGACTAATGTTGAGTCCATGGATTATATGCACTTTTACCTTTCCACCTTTGCTAGCCTCTTCGGTACCGTGCATTGCCCTTTCTCACCTTGAGAGTTGGTGCAAACTTCGCCGGTGCATCCAAACCCCGTGATACGATACGCTCTATCACACATAAACCTCCTTATATCTTCCTCAAAACAGCCACCATACCTACCTATCATGGCATTTCCATAGCCATTCCAAGATATATTGCCATGCAACTTCCATCATCATCATCATGACATACATTACTTTTGTCATATTGCCATTGCATGATCATGTAGTTGACATCGTATTTAGGGAAAAGCCACCATGCATTATTTTTCATACATGTCACTCTTGATTCATTGCACCATCCTGGTACACCGCCGGAGGCATTCATATAGAGTCATACTTTGTTCTAAGTATCGAGTTGTAATTGTTGAGTTGTAAGAAAAATAAAAAGTGTGATGATCATCATTATTAGAGCATTGTGACAAGTGAGGAAAGGATGATGGAGACCATGATTCCCCCACAAGTCGGGATGAGACTCCGGACGAAAAAAAAGGGGAGCCATAAAAAAATAGAGAAAAGGCCCAAATAAAAAAATGAGAGAAAAAGAGAGAACGGACAATGTTACTATCCTTTTACCACACTTGTGCTTCAAAGTAGCACCAAGATCTTCATGATAGAGAGTCTCTCATTTTGTCACTTTCATATACTAGTGGGAATTTTTCATTTTAGAACTTGGCTTGTATATTTGAATGACGGGATTCCTCAAAATGCCCTAGGTCTTTGTGAGCAAGCGAGTTGGATGCACACCCACTTAGTTTTCTTTTGTTGAGCATTCATAGCTCTTGTGCATCCGTTGCATGGCAATCCCCACTCCTCATGTTGACATCAATTGATGGGCATCTCCATAGCCCGTTGATTATCCTCGTCAATGTGAGACTTTCTCCTTTTTTGTCTTCTCCATACAATCCCCATCATCAAATTCTATTCCACCCATAGTGCTATATCCATGGCTCACGCTCATGTATTGCGTGAAGTTTGCAAAAGTTTGAGATTACTTAAGTATGAAACAATTGCTTGGCTTGTCATCGGGGGTATAGAAGTTGGGAACATCTTTGTGTGACGAAAATGAAGCATAGCCTAACTATATGATTTTGTAGGGATGAACTTTCTTTTGCCATGTTATTTTGAGAAGACATGATTGCTTTGATTAGTATGCTTGAAGTATTATTATTTTTATGTCAATATGAAGTTTTGTCTAGAATCTTTTAGATATGAATATTCATATCACAATTAAGAAGATTTACATTAAAATTATGCCAAAGTATCACTCCGCATCAAAAATTCTTTTTTATCATTTACCTACTCGAGGACAAGCAGGAATTAAGCTTGGGGATGCTTGATACGTCTCCAACGTATCTATAATTTTTGATTGCTCCATGCTACTTTATCTACTGTTTAAGGCAATATTGGGCTTCATTATCCACTTTTATATTATTTTTGGGACTAACCTATTAACCGGAGTCCCAGCCCAGATTTGCTGTTCTATGCCTATTTCAGTGTTTCGAGGAAAAGGAATATCAGACGAAGTCAAAACAGAATGAAATCAACTGGAGAAGTTATTTTTGGAAGGAAAGCCACCCAATGGACTTGGAGTGCACATCAGGAGATAAGGGAGGTGCTCACGAGGGTGGGGGCGCGCCCACCCAACCCCCCGGGCGCGCCCACCCCCCGGGCGCGCCCCCTGCCTCGTGGGGACCCCGTAGCTCCTCCGACGTACCCCCTGCACCCATATATTCTCTCGTACCCTAAAACTTCCAGAACAGAAGATAGATCGGGAGTTCCGCCGCCGCAAGCCTCTGTAGCCACCAAAAACCTCTCGGGAGCCCGTTCCAGCGCCCTACCGGAGGGGGATCCCATCATCGATGGCCATCTTCATCATCCTGGCGCTATCCATGACGAGGAGGGAGTAGTTCACCCTCGGGGCTGAGGGTATGTACCAGTAGCTATGTGTTTGATCTCTCTCTCTCGTGTTCTCTCTCGTGTTCCATCTATGGCACGATCTTGATGTATCCCGAACTTTGCTATTGTAGTTGGATCTTATGATGTTTCTCCCTCTCTACTCTCTTGTGATGAATTGAGTTTCCCCTTTGAAGTTATCTTATCGAATTGAGTCTTTTATGAGAACACTTGATGTATGTCTTGCCGTGATTATCTGTGGTGACAATGGGATATCATGTGCCACTTGATGTATGTTTTGGTGATCAACTTGCGGGTTTCGTGACATTGGGAACCTATGCATAGGGGTTGGCACACATTCTTGACTCTCCGATAGAAACTTTGGGGCACTCTTTGAAGTACTTTTATGTTGGTTGAATGAATCTGAGATTGTGTGATGCATATCGTATAATCATGCCCATAGATACTTGAGGTGACAATGGAGTATCTAGGTGACATTAGGGTTTTGGTTGATTTGTATCTTAAGGTGTTATTCTAGTACGAACTCTTTTATAGATTGATCCGAAAGAATAACTTTGAGGTGGTTTCGTACCCTACCATAATCTCTATGTTTGTTCTCCGCTATTAGTGGCTTCGGAGTGACTCTTTGTTGCATGTTGAGGGCTTGTTATATTATCTATCTATGTTATTACTGTTGAGAGAACTTGCACTAGTGAAAGTATGAACCCTAGGCCTTGTTTCCTACCATTGCAATACCGTTTACGCTCACTTTTATCATTAGTTACCTTGCTGTTTTATTATTTCAGATTACAAAAACCTATATCTACCATCCATATTGCACTTGTATCACCATCTCTTCGTCGAACTAGTGCACCTATACAATTTACCATTGTATTGGGTGTGTTGGGGACACAAGTGCTATTTGTTATTCGGTTGCAGGGTTGCTTGAGGGAGACCATCTTCATCCTACGCCTCCTACGGATTGATAAACCTTAGGTCATCCACTTGAGGGAAATTTGCTACTGTCCTACAAACCTGTGCACTTGTAGGCCCAACAACATCTACAAGAAGAAGGTTGTGTAGTAGACATGACGGTACAAAGCTCTCCAAAGTTATTCTGCAACGAAATCCCAGATTGGATAATTCACTTTTTGGTACAAAGTACAACAAGAGCCTTCCAAATATCGCTATTTGGAAGGCCTTTGCTGAAGTTTGTACCAAAAGGCGGATTATCCTATCCGGGACTCCGTTCAAGAATAACTTTGGAGAACTTCGTACCATCATGCCCCGGTTACTTCCGGCTAATGATGAAGCCATGGATTTCTTCAATACTTTGACACTAGGCAACCTGTCGATCCCTCGGTGATCCTCGACCCTCGAACCCTCGACCCCTCGACGACCCTCGACCCTCGAACCCTCGACCCCTCCATGATCGTTGAACCCTCGACCCTAGAACCCTACAACCCTCGAACCCTTGAACCCTCGACCCTTGGACCCCCTCCCCCCTCCTCATGTCGAAGTTATCGGGGAGGGGTTATATCGACACTAGCTAGGCAACCTCTCGACCCCTCGACGATACTTGACCCCCGATCCTCGAATCCTCGTCGACCCTCGACCCCTCGGCGTTCCTCGACCCTCGAACCCTTGGCCCTTCGATGACCCTCAAACCCTCGGTGGCCCTCAAACCTCTACCCTAGTTCCCGACCCTCGCCCCTCCAACCCTCGGCGACCCCCCTCCCCCCTCATGTCAAAGTTATCGGGGAAGAAAAAAACAAGAAAAAAGAGGAGAAGAAGAAAAGAAAATAGGAGAAGAAAAAAAAGAGGAGAAGAATAAAGGAATAGAGAGAGGAGAAGATCGAAGAAAAAAAGAAAAAAAAGAGGAGCAGAAGAAAGGAATAGAGGTGAAGAAGAAGAAAAAACAAATTACTCTATTTCTTTCTTCTTCTCTTCTATTCCTTTCTTCTTCTCCTCTTTTTTTCTTTTTTTCTCTTCTTATTTATTTCTCCTCCTCTTCTTCCTCTCCCCTTCTTCTCCTTTTTCTGCTCCTTCCTCTTCTTATTTTCCTTTTTCCACTCCTTTTTCTTCTTCTTCCTTCTTCCTTCTTCCTCTTTTCTTCCTTTTCCTTATTTTACTTTTTCCTCTACACTAACCTAAAATGCACTAACCTAAATCGATATCTACTAATTAACAACCTAAATAAAAAAATTAATACATATATGAACAAAAAAACATTATATGAAAAAACATCATATGCACAAAAAACATCATATGAAAAAAAAACATATGTACATATATGAAAAAAAACATCAGAAGCCGCCGGACCGTGGGGTGGCGCGGCATCGGGGCAGCGATGGCGTGGGGCGGCGCGACGTTGGGGCGGCGCAGGGCGGCAATGGCGTCGGGGCAACGCGGGGCGGCGACGGCGTCGGGGCGACACGGGGAGGTGACGGCGACGGCGCGGGGTGGCGCGCGGCGACGGCGTCGGGGCGGCGCGGGGCACGCGCGGCGACGGGGGCGGTGACAACGGGCGCGGGAGACGGCGACTAGGGCAGCAACGACGGGCGCGAGCGACGGCGATGGTGACGACGAGCGCTGGTGACGGCGACGAGGAGCAGGGCATCGGGGCAGAGGGCGGCGTCGACGACGGGGTGAATGAGAAACCGCTGAAAATTTGCAAAGTGTTGGCTTATATAGCCAGAGCATTGGTCCCGATTCGTGGCACCAACCGGGACCAATGCCCCCCTTTAGTCCTGGTTGGTGCCACCAACCGGAACCAAAGGTCTCTTTTCAGCAGCCCAAAGGGCGGGAAGCAGAGGCCTTTGGTCCCGGTTGGTGCACCAACCGGGACCAAAGGCCTTGTGTTTCCCGCGTCAAAAGTTTAGTCCCACCTCGCTAATTGAGAGAACTCGAGAGTGGTTTATAATCACTGCTGCACCCACCCTCTCGAGCTCCTATCAACTGCAGGCTTTCAGGCCTAACCTGTCACTATGTGCCTGTGGGCCTACTGGGCCTTCTACAAGCCTGAATCCTAGCTCATGATTGGGTTTCTAGTTGTACTAGAAGAACACGCGTGCGTTGCAATGGGGCCACATTAACTTTAAGAGTTCAATATCAATTATGTTAATATTACATTTAATATTCTCATACATATCAAGTGACATTGACGACCTTTTTACCATCAAATTCTCACACACACTCTCTCCCTCCCTCATCCTCACTCTCTCTCCCCCTCTCCCCCCCTCTCTCTCTCTAACACACACACATATCCATCTTATTGGGTACGGGACCATAATCCATCTATTTCACACGCACACGCGCTAGTGCATAACAATATGGATTATAAAACAGGTTCAAGGTAGTAACAAGGATTCTTCTCATGCATTAATAAACAAATGTTCTGCACTGAAGACAAGATAACCAATTCCCAAAGTGCATCAGAGCATCACAGAACATTACTGGCAAGATAAATGCCCGACGATACACCCGACTCATTTAATTAATATAATTAAATTATCAGTAAATTAGTCACCAAACTGCTCGGATGAACCGGAACAGAGCCAACATATATCATCCTAGACAAACGCAACATCAACCATTTACCTTGGTACTTTAGGGACCGACATGAGGATGCATGTAGAAGCGCTTCTTGCCTGCGAATCCACAGTCAGAGAGAAAAATTGGAACCCATTCCCATCACCAACTGATAAAGAAAGCATGTAAGAAAATTGATATCGGGCCAACTTGGATCTTCGGTGATTGTCCGCCGGTATGGAGAATTTAGGAGGGTGGGTGCAGGGAGTGGCCTTGTGGATGATGGATGGAGGCGCGGAGGGATGTGGTCACCGGAAGGTCAAAAGCGGAGAGGGTCGGGCACGTTAGGTGGAGCCGGTGGTGCGCGACAACCGGAGGCGGCCCAATCGTGGGCGGCGAACCGACGATAGCCTCGGCCCATCTCTCGACGCAGCGAAGATAGAGAGGGCGGCACTGCCGGTGCTCGAGGCCGCCGCTCGGCACCATCTACATCGAGGGGAAAGAGAGGCGAGAAAGCGATAGGGTGATGCGGGGCTAGGGATTGCGGAGGAGGGTGGGGGTGTGTGATTTGAATGGATGGTTCTGCCCACCGTTTTCTTGTATGTGGCGGTGGAGACGGCGGCGTCCAGCCATGCATGCGAGGCATGGGTCGAGCCGGGCACACGGCGAGGCACAGTAGCAGAGGCGGGGGCGATTTTTTGCTACTGAGATGCAGGGTGTGGGATTGATCGTTCATGTTCTCTTTTCCTTTTTAACGGGAGATGGATGCGATTTTTTCACGAGGGGAGAGATGCGACCACGTACAAATTCCATAATAAATTAATTAGGTCCATAACGGGATTTCTTTACAATGCGTTAAGATTTACGTGTTAGTTTTCTTAATAAAGAAATGCACTGATGTAGGGATCGATTGATTCGGATAAGGAAAGATAGATTCGTGATCTTTTGTATGTTAGGAAATTAGTGGTTTGCAAGGAAAGAGTGGAGAGAAAAAAAACCAATGCGACCACATATAGATTCCATAATGAATTAATTAGGTCCATAACGGGATTTGTTTGCAATGCGTTAAGATTTATGTGTTAGTTTTCTTAATAAAGAAATGCACTGATGTAGGGATCGATTGATTCGGATAAGGAAAGATAGATTCGTGATCTTTTGTATGTTAGGAAATTAGTGGTTTGCAAGGAAAGAGTGGAGAGAAAAAGAACCAATGCGACCACGTATAGATTCCATAATAAATTAATTAGGTCCATAACGGGATTTGTTTGCAATGCGTTAAGATTTACGTGTTAGTTTTCTTAATAAAGAAATGCACTGATGTAGGGCACGATTGGTTCGGGTAAGGAAAGATAGATTCGTGATCTTTTGTATGTTAGGAAATTATTGGTTTGCAAGGAAAGAGTGGAGAGAAAAAGAACCAGTACGAGGGGATGGTGGGAGGTGGGACGAATACAAACCGGACGAAATTGGGAGGTGGGAGGGGGCGAGTAAAAACGGACGAAAAAAACCAACGAAATTGGGAGGTGGGAGAGAGGATGAAAAAAACCCAGGAGAGGTGGGAGGAGGACAGAAATAAACCGTGCGAGGCTACCAACTGCTCCATTAGGAGTAGAGATTGTTTGTGAAAATAACATGCGACGACGACTTAGCGAGCGGATCCCCTTAAAAAAGACATAGCGAGCAGATTCCCTTAAAACTGGTAGAAATGGATACGATTGATGACATTGATAAATAGTGGTGAATGTTGGCATAATTTACTATCATCATGCATGGAAACGAATCATCAAGAAAAAGAATACTTCCTATTACTACACTCATAGGAAGCTTCCTAATCTCCGCTACCAAACATTTTCTGCCCAAACAAGGAAGGAAAGTTATGGACGTGATTTGAAAGGAAACAAACGTTATGAAGATTAACTAATTTAGATTTGATCTTTAGAGATTGATTGTGATTGATTCTTTTACATAAAGACATTACTAAATAATTTGCGTCAGTATGGAAAGTTCTGATCCGTTCAGTTTTTTTCGTTGTGTGAGAGGGTGAAGTGAAAATAAACCGATAAAGTGGATGAAAGTGTGAGAGGGGAGGCGACGAAAAAAATCTACGACAGTTAACCTACGAAAAAAATGGATGAAAGTGGTGGGACGAAAATTGACCGGCGGAGACTACCAACTGCTCCATTAGGAGTAGAGATTGGTTGGTTCGATTTTTTTTGCATGGAGGGAACTATCTGGGAGGTGTGAGGGAGTACGAAAATAAACCGTCTCGGCTGAGTGGGAGGTGGGAGCAAGTACCAAAGAAGTACCAAAAAAGACCGGGTGAGGTGGGACGTAAATAAAACCCGGAACGCAACCTACCAACTCACACATTTGGAGTAGAGATTCACGCTGTGGTGGCCCAGTAGGTGGCACTTTTTTTGCTTTATTTATTTTATTTTGTTTCTACTTACTATTGCTATTTTTATTTATTTTATTAAGGTTTATTTACTTTACTTTTCTTTTTTGCTTTTTTATTTATTTTAGGAAAATTCTTTTTATTTATTTATTTTATTAAAGTCTATTTATTTTACTTTATTAAAGTTTATTTTGTTTCTACTTATTTATTAAAGTTTATTTTGTGTCTAATTATTTATTTTCTTTTGTTTCTACTTATTTATTTTCTTTTCTTTTCTGTTTTTTATTTATTTTATGAAAATTCTTTTTGCTTTTAATGTTTTGAACAGAAAATACTTTGTTAATTTTAGTTGCATAAATTTTATATAATTTTAGTTTCAATAATACTAGAGGTTTATAAAAGCATTTCAAATGAACTCTAAAAATGTTGAAAGTTGGCATGGTATCATCATTTCACCCACATAGCATGTGTTAAAAATTTGAGAGGGTTACGACAGAAACTAGATGCACTTCGTGTACAAAACAGACCATCTCTTTGGAAGTACCAGGGTTTCGGATGGAAACTCATCTGTTACAAAGGGATTCATTTGTTCAAATGTAACTGCAGTGATATTCTACATCAAAGGCATCATCATAATAGTTGTTGATAGAAAGTCTTCACTTTTTCTTCGCTTGTGTTCTTTGCTTATTGCGCCGTAACCATGGATAATCATTATCGTTTAACAGGGTGCTTGGGTCAGCCTTGACTTTGAAGGGAGGAATTTCATGAAACTTTTCATAATCTTCAGACATGTCTGTCTTACCCTCCAATCCCACGATGTCTTTTTCCTCAAAGAACTATGTGGCGCTTTGGCTCATCATATGATGTATCCGCTTCCTTATCTTTTCTTTTTCTCGGTTTGGTAGACATGTCCTTCACATAGAAAACCTGCGCCACATCATTGGCTAGGGCGAATGGCTTGTCTGTGTACCCCAGATTGTTCAGATCCACTGATGTCATTCTGTACTGTGGGTCTACCTGTACCCGGCCTCCTGACAGATTGACCCATTTGCACTTAAACAAAGGGACCTTAATATCACATCCATAGTCAAGTTCCCATATGTCCACTATGTAACCATAATATGTGTCCTTTCCCCTCTTGGTTGCTGCATGAAAGCGGAAACCACTATTGTGGTTGGTGCTCTTTTGATCTTGGGAGATCATGTAAAATGTATTCCCATTTATCTCGTACCCTTTGTAAGTCATTACATCGAAGATGGTTCCCTCACCAATGAGTACAGGTCATCAGAAACAGTGTTGTCACACCTGAGACGTGTTTGGAACCAACTGCCGAAACTCCTGATGTGTTCACATGTAATCCAGTCGTCACAATTGTCCGGGTGTTTGGAGCACAGAATGTTCTTGTGTTCATCGACATACGGGGTCACCAAGGTAGAATTCTGTAGAACCATGTAGTGTGCTTGAGACCAAGAATGCCCATCCCTACATACTATTGAGGCCCCTCCTAGCATGCCTTTTCCACCCGGTCTCCCCTCATACCGCGATTGAGGGAGACCTATCTTCTTAAGGTCAGGAATGAAGTCAACACAAAACCCAATGACATCCTCTGTTTGATGGCCCATGGAGATGCTTCCTTCTGGCCTAGCACGGTTATGAACATATTTCTTTAGGACTCCCATGAACCTCTCAAAGGGGAACATATTCTGTAGAAATACAGGGCCCAGAACGACATCTCGTCGACTAGATGAACTAGGACGTGCGTCATGATATTGAAGAAAGGATGGTGGGAACACGAGCTCAAAACCGACAAGACATTGCGCCACATCACTCCTTAACCTTGGTAGGATTTCTGGATCGATCACCTTCTGAGAGATTGTGTTGAGGAATGAACATAGCTTCACAATGGCTAATCGAATGTTTTTCGGTAGAAGCCCCCTCAATGCAACCGGAAGCAGTTGCATCATAATCACGTGGCAGTCATGAGACTTTAGGTTCTGGAACTTTTTCTCTGCCATATTTATTATTCCCTTTATATTCGACAAGTAGCCAGACGGGACCTTCATACTAAGCAGGCATTCAAAGAAGATTTCCTTCTCTTCTTTGGTAAGAGCGTAGCTGGCAGGACCTTCATACTGCTTTGGAGGCATGTCGTCTTTTCGTGCAAATGTTGCAAATCCTCCCGTGCCTCCGCTATATCTTTTGTCTTCCCATACATGCCCAAGAAGCCTAGAAGGTTCATGCAAAGGTTCTTCGTCACGTGCATCACGTTGATTGAAGAGCGGACCTCTAGGTCTTTCCAGTAGGGTAGGTCCCAAAATATAGATTTCTTCTTCCACATGGGTGCGTGTCCCTTAGCGTCATTCAGAACAGATAGTCTGCTGGGACCCTTTCCAAAGATTTCTTTTAAATCATTGACCATAGCAAGTACGTGATCACCGGTACGCATGGCGGGCTTCTTCCGGTGATCTGCCTCGCCTTTGAAGTGCTTGCCTTTCTTTCGACATTGATGGTTGGTCCAAAGGAATCGACGATGCCCCAGGTAAGCATTCTTCCTACATTTGTCCAGGTATATACTTTCGGTGTCATCTAAATAGTGCGTGCATGCGTGGTATCCCTTGTTTGTCTGTCCTGAAAGGTTACTAAGAGTAGGCCAATCATTGATGGTGACAAACAACAACGCATGCAGGTCAAATTTCTCTTGTTTGTGCTCATTCCACGCACGTACACCATTTCCAATCCACAACTGTAAAAGTTCTTCAACTAATGGCCTTAGGTACACATCAATGTCATTGCTGGGATGCTTAGGGCCTTGGATGAGAACTGGCATCATAATGTACTTCCACTTCATGCACATCCAAGGAGGAAGGTTATAGATACATAGAGTCACGGGCCAGGTGCTGTGACTGTTGCTCCACTCCCCGAAAGGATCAATGTCATCCGCGCTTAAACCAAACCATACGTTCCTTGCGTCATCTGCAAACTCCTCCAAGTACCTTCTATTGATTTTTCTTCACTGCGACCCGTTAGCGGGTGCTCTCAACTTCCCGTCTTTCTTACGATCATCTTTGTGCCATCGCATCAACTTGGCATGCTCTTTGTTTCTGAACAGGCGTTTCAACCATGGTATTATAGGATCATACCACATCACCTTGGTAGGAACCCTCTTCCGGGGGCGCTCGCCGTCAACATCACCAGGGTCATCTCGTCTGATCTTATACCGCAATGCACCGCATACCGGGCATGCGTTCAAATCCTCATATGCACCACGGTACAGGATGCAGTCATTAGGGCATGCATGTATCTTCTGCACCTCCAATCCTAGAGTGCAAACAACCTTCTTTGCTACATATGTACTATCGGGCAATTCGTTATCCTTTGGAAGATTCTTCTTCAATATTTTCTGTAGTTCTCAAATCCTTTGTCAGGCACACCATTCTCTGCCTTCCAGTGCAGCAATTCCAGTACAGTACCGAGCTTTGTGTTGCCCTCTTCGCAATTGGGGTACAAACCTTTTTTGTGATCCTCTAGCATGCTCTTGAACTTCACCTTCTCCTTTTCACTTTCGCACTGACTCCTTGCATCAACAATGACCCGGCGGAGATCATCATCGGGCACATCGCCTGGTTCCTCTTGATCTTCCACAACTTCCCCCGTTGCAGCATCACCGTATTCAGGGGCACATAGTTGTCATCGTCCTCTTCTTCTTCGATGTCTTCCACCATAACCCCTATTTCTCTGTGCTTGGTCCAAACATTATAGTGTGGCATGAAACTATTCTCAAGCAGGGGATGTGAAGGGTTTTCTAGTTAGAGTAAGACTTCATATTCTCACAGATAGGGCATGGACAACCCATAAAACCATTCTGCTTGTTTGCGTCAGCCACTTCGAGAAAATCATGCATGCCCTTAATGTACTCGGAGGTGTGTCTGTCACCGTACATCCATTGCCGGTTCATCTGTGTGCATTATATATAATTAAGTGTGTCAAAAACCATTACAGAACATCATGAATAGATAATTAAGTGACCAAATTAATATAAGTTCATCATCACATTAAAACCAAAGTACATACATAGTTTTTGTTGAACAACATGTAGCTCTCCAGAGCATCTAATTAATTAAACCATACATTGAAACTATGTAAAACATTTCAATGCGAAAACAAATGTGATCATAATCATAACCAAGGTAACAATTGATCCAACGGCATAATGATACCAAGCCTCGGTATGAATGGCATATTTTCTAATCTTTCTAATCTTCAAGCGCATTGCATCCATCTTGGTCTTGTGATCATCCACGACATCCGCAATATGCAACTCCAAATATCATCTCCTCCTCCTCAAATTTTTTATTTTTTCCTTCAAGAAATTGTTTTCTTCTTCAATTAAATTTAACCTCTCGACAATAGGGTCGGTTGGAATTACCGGTTCACATAACTCCTAGATAAATAAAATCTATATCATGTTGGTCGGCATAATTGTCATAAACAATAAATGAACCAAATAGTTATAAAGATAATTTATACCACATACGAATCATAGACTGGACGAGGGACGACGGGGGCGGATACCAAAACCATCGCACTAAATAATAAGAAGAAATAATAAAAGTAAGAAAATTATACAAGTATCTATCTAAACATACAAGTAAGAATTTTTTCCTTTCAGAAAGAAGATAAGAACAAGAGGCTCACCACGGTGGTGCCGGCAACGAGATCTGCGCGGGCGATCGACGGCAGTGAAGACAGGGACGAGATGTGACGGACCACTAAACCTAGACAAATATTGAGGAAAATGGAGCTTGGAGGTCGAGCTTGGAGAGGAGAAAGCTTAAGTAGTGTGGCTCGGGCATTCCATCGAACACCTCATGTGCATAGGAGGTGAGCTAGAGCACCGCAAAACCCTCCCCTCTACGGCCAGAGAAAATAGAGCACTCCACTGCTCTGCTCGGGGGCGAGGGGTATATATAGGCATCTCATTGGTCCTAGTTCGTAAACCGGGACTAAAGGGAAGCCTTTGGTCCCAGTTCAAGCCACCAACCGGGACCAATGGTGGTGGGGCAGGAGCAAGGTCCATTGGTCCCGGTTTGTCCCACCAACCGGGACCAAAGGGGCCAGACAAACCGGGACCAATGCCCCCACGAGCCTCGACAGGCCCACTGGCCTCACGATCCGGGACCAATGGGCCCATGGGTCCTGTTTCGTGACTGAACCGGGACTAATGGGCTTATCTCGCCCGAACGTAAGCCCTGTTTTCTACTAGCGTAAGTAGAAATTGGGGTAGCTTAAGCACAATTGCAATGATATGGGGGAGCTCATGGTGGCTCTCGTCAAGTATGCCAATTCTGATAGCACTAAAGACCATGAGTCTGATGAGGAGAAGATTGGGAAAGGCAAGAAGAGTGGTAATGCAAAGTGACAACATAACACGGTGAGTCAAGGTGGCAATGGTAAACGTAAGGTGGACGACGGGTTAGACTTTGTGGCTAACACCAATACACAGACTAATAACCAGTGTCGTAAGTGGAAGACGCTAGCGCCCCGGTTTGGAGGGCCGAAGTTCAACCTTGAGGCCATGATGAATCAGCCTTGCCAAAGCACGGAACCCAGGATAAGCCGGCCAATCATTTGTGGAATGATTGCTTCATCACGAGGGAGTATAGAAACTCTAATTTTTTCCAGAAAAATCATGGCCCCCATGGCAGTTCAGGTTCCGGCTCTCACAGGCCTGGTTTTGGAGGTGGCGGTTCAAGCTTTGACTTTCAGGGCCAAGGCAATCAATGTGGTTTTAATTAGCAATCTGGCCAAGAGAATCAGCAGTAGCAGTCTGGTTATCAGAGCAATCCAAAGCAGCCGAATAGTGGTCAATATCATGTATTTACCACATCAAGCAGGATCAAAAAATCCATAAGCGGGCGGTGAACGCAGTTGACCCGGTAGTACTTCGTTATTTGAGGTGGTCTGAGCAGCCTATTGTATGGAGCCGGGAGGATCACCCGCTCCGGGTTGACAATCTAGGTCAGTTGGCATTGGTGGTTGCTCCATAGGTAGGAGGATATAAGCATACAAAGGTGCTCCTGGATGGGGGCAGCAGTATCAATATCCTTTACTATGAGACTTTTCATCGTATGAATTTGACTGACAAAGATCTTAAGACGTCTTCTACTATTTTCCATGGGGTGGTGCCTGGTAAGTCGGCGTATCCAGTCGGTAAGATAACACTGGAGGTGGCGTTTGGAGATGACCATGATTCCAAAGCTGAGAAATTGACCTTTGAAGTGATTAAGATCAAAAGCCCGTACCATGCTTTGTTTGGGCGGCCGGCTTACGCCAAGTTTATGGCGCGGCCGTGTTATGTTTATTTGCAGCTTAAAATGCCAGGTCATAAGGGCACCATCACGGTGCATGGTGAGAGGAAGATTGCTCTGGACTGTGAAGTGGGTGATGCTGCTTATGTTGAGTCGGCTTATGCCACTAAGGAGTTAAAGTTTTATAAAGACAATGTTGACCCAGCGGATATGATACCTTTGAAGAAGCCAACTATAGACGATGACCCCTTGTTGAAGTTTAAGTCGGCAGATGACACTAAGATGGTTGATTTTGTTCCTGGCGACTCGTCCAAGTAGTTCAGCATCAGTGCTAATATGGATCCGAAATAGGAATGTGCACTCATCGAGTTCATCCATGAGAATCGGACATCTTTGCATGGAAACCTTCTGACATGCCAGGTGTACCGAGGGAACTTGCTGAGCACACTCTTAATGTGGATCCAAAGTTTAAGCCGATCAAGCAATTACTTCGTTGTTTTAATGAGAGAGGCGCATGGCAATTGGTGAAGAAGTGGCCCGGCTCTTGGCTGCTGGATTCATTGTTGAAGTTTTTCATACTGAGTGGTTGGCTAACCCGGTACTGGTACTTAAGAAAAACGACACTTGGTGTATGTGCATGGATTATACATACCTTAATAAGGCCTGTCCAGCTGACCCTTTTGCTGTCCCTCGTATTGATCAGATTATTGATGCTACAGCAGGTTGTGAGCATTTGAGCTTTTTGGATGCTTATTCTGGTTATCATCACATCAAGATGGCAGTTAAGGACCAGGAGAAGACATTTTTCATCACTCCCTTTGGAGCCTTCTGCTATGTGTCTATCCCCTTTGGGCTCAAGAGTGCCCAGGCGACTTACCAATGGTGTGTTCGGAATTGCCTTCATGGCCAGATTGGACACAATGTTCATGCCTATGTGGATGATATTGTTGTGAAATCTAGGAAGAAGGAGACTTTGATAGACGATTTGAAAGAGACCTTTGACAATCTCCGGGTCTATAAAATGATGCTTAACCCGGCCAAGTGTGTATTTGACTGTGTCTTTGGCGTGTCAGCTGGTAAACTATTGGGTTTCCTGGTTTTTGAGAGAGGCAATGAAGCTAACCCGGAGAAAATCAAGGCTATAACTTCTTTGGCTAAGCCAACATGTATCAATGACGTCCAGCGGTTGGCGGGTCGTATTGTAGCTTTGAGTCAGTTTATAAGCCTCCTGGGAGAGAAGGCCATCCCTTTGTATCAAATGATGAAGAAGACCAATGACTTTGTCTGGAGTGATGCAGCTAATGAGGCGTTTGAGGCGCTTAAGAGATAGCTGGCGGAACCGCCGGTTCTTGCAGCTCCTATTGAGGAGCCCTTGCTTTTATATCTGGCTGCAAACAACAGAGCTGTCAGTGTGGCAGTTGTGGTTGAAAGTAAGGAGTCAGGCAAGGAGTATCCATTTCAAAGGCCGGTTTATTATGTCAGTGAGGTGCTCATTGCGTCTAAGCAGAGATACCCACATTGGCAGAAATTGGTGTACGGCGTGTTCATGGCTAGCCACAAGCTGAAGAAATATTTCCTTGGTCATCCATCACTGTGGTTAGTTCTGCTCCCTTGGGGGATATTATTCGAAATAGAGAAGCCATAGGTCGGGTCGCTAAGTGGGCCATTGAGCATGGACCCCATGGCTTGAAGTATATGCCTCGGACGGCTATAAAGTCTCAAGCACTTGTGGACTTCATCAATGATAGGACAGAACTGCAGATGCGTGAGGATAAGATGGATAACACATATTGGACTATTCATTTTGATGAATCCAGGCAATTAGAAGGCTCGAGGGCTGGAGTTATATTCACTTCCCCACGAGATGATAAATTTTGTTATGTTTTAAGGTTGATGTTCCCTTGTACTAACAATGCAGCTGCGTATGAAGCCTTACTTCATGGTCTTTGGATGGATAAAGAGATGAATCTAAGTTGGGGTAAGGTGTTTTGGCGACTCAGACTTGGTGGCTCAGCAAGTGTTAGGGACTTGGGATTCAAAAGATCCACTCATGGCGGCTTACCGTTGGGAGGCTAATATTATTGCTGGTCATTTCAAGGGTTATCAAGTGGAGCATGTTGATCGTAGGAAAAATGAAGCCGCTGATGCTTTAAGCCGGCTGGGATCTCAGTGTAAGCCGGTCCCCCCTAATGTTTTCCTCAATGTTTTGCATAACCCGTCAATTAAATTGCCTACGGAGGAGGATCTTGCAATTCCTGACCTGGAGGCACAGTTGGTGGCGGCTCTCCATGTTATTCCTGATTGGACTATTCCATATTTGGCTTATATGACCCGGGGCGAGTTACCTGAGGATGAAACCTTGGCCAGGCAAATAACCCGGAGGTCTAAGTCAATGACCATTGTCAATGGTGAGCTACACAGATGCAGTGCTACAAGAGTGTTTCAACAATGCATTTCTCCTAAGGAGGGCCGTGGAATTCTAAGAGAGATTCATGAAGGAGATTGCGGTCATCATGCCGGCTCTAAGTCTTTCGTTGCTAAAGCTTTTTGTCATGGGTTTTATTGGCTGACGGCTCATGCTGATGCGGAAGATCTGGTCAGTAAATGTGATGGCTGTCAGAAATTTTCAAGATGAGATCATGTGCTGGCTCAAGAATTGAGGATGATTACAATTACTTGTCCGTTTGCAATCTGGGGGTTGGATATGGTTGGGCCTTTTAAAAGGTCCAAGGACAAAAAGACTCCTCTCCTGGTAGCTGTTGAAAAGTTTACAAAGTGGGTTGAAGCTGAGCCAGTCAGCAAATGTGATGCAACAACGACAGTTCAATTCATCCGGAGGTGATCTTTCGTTGTGGATACCCTCATAGTACCATCACTCATAATGGTACTAATCTTTCTAAGGGTGCGATGAAAGAATTCTGTCAACAAGAGCATATACAGCTTGATGTGTCGTCAGTGGCTCACCCCCAGTCTAATGGTCAAGCTGAAAGAGCCAATCAAGAAGTCTTGATAGGTATCAAACCCCGGCTTATTGTCCCTTTGGAGAGGACACCGGGTTGTTGGGTGGAAGAGTTGCCCTCAGTGCTTTGGAGTATCAATACCACCCCCAACAGATGCACGGGTTGCACGCCTTTCTTCATGGTTTATGGAGCAAAGGCGGTTCTCCCTAGTGACATATGTCATGAGTCACCCCGTGTGGCGGCTTATGTTGAAGCTGATAATGAGAAATCATGTCAAGATGCTATTTCCTATTGGATGAAGGGCGTTACCTTGCGGCGGCTTGTTCGACGATTTACCAGCAAGATCTGCGTCATTATCACATCCACCGGGTTAAAACCAGGACCTTTCAAGAAGGAGATTTGGTGCTCCGGCTCATCCAGGATCAAACTGACATGCACAAGTTATCCCCACCTTGGGAAGGGCCTTTTGTGGTCAGCAAAAATCTGAACAATGGGTCATACTACCTTATCAATGTTCCATACCACAAGGACTCACGCACATCAGAGGCGGAGACCAACCAGCCGTTGAATATTGCTCATCTTCGGCCTTATTCCACCTGAGCCACCGGCTCTTGTGATGTACATACCTTTACCAATGTATATATTATGATTAGTGTAATAAAGCTGACATCCCTGATTATTCAGGGCCTCTGTCATTTCATTTATGAGAATCTAAGTCTTTATTGTTAATTCATAAGGTCACTTGGGGGCTTCCTGCTTATTGGGCATAGCTATGATTACTGTTTTGATCCGGCTTGATTGCAAATACTTGGGGGCTTCCTGCTCATTGAGCTTAGCTATGACTACCCTACTGATCCGGCTTGTATGCCTGCATCAAAATATTACTCCGGGGCTTCTTGTTAAATGAACATGAGCTTTGTTGTCCCTCGTAATAGGCTTGGACGCTGGGTGTATTCACTAGAAATCCGGGTTATCCTACCTTTGTATGCTTGCCACTTTAACCAGGTAAGCCTGGAATGACTCACCGTACTCTTGACAGTCAATCTTGTAAACACCCTGAACTTGTCAAAGTTAAAATGGCGATCGGTCATGTGAGGCCCGGCTTACATGTTTGAATTAAGGAGTAACTCAGTGGCTGTGCAGCCCTTGAATGACACTTGATGTTGAGGCTTGGCAGCCTTTGAATGCCTTGTTTTTCTGGTTTATATTGACTTTGCATCTTTTTTGTGATTTCTGTTTGTACCATATTGATATATGGTTGAAAGTTGATGTGGGCTATATTGCCTTGATCGTTATGATTCATATTTGAAAATATCTGGTGTTTTGCTAAACCGGCCTGGCTTTGGACGTTAAGTCACCAGTATATGATGATCATATGTCTGGAGTTCTGTACTCTAAAGATCTTTTGGGATGATACCGTTTGCTGTCTCTGGCGTTATAAGCCGGCAGTATGAAGAAATAACACAGAGCGCTGCGCTCTCAGTTGGGACTGTTACCCTTATTACATATGGCATGGTAAGCAGGCAATACGCATAAGTATCACAGGTATGATATTTATTTTGTTATGATTATATGAGATTTCGATAAACCGGCCTGGTTATAGATAATGCAGTCACCAATGGTTTTTATATGGGGCATTATGACCCGCCTTGGGGTAAACTGCCAGGGCACTTGTGCTCTGTTTGTATGCTGGGTTTATGACAACATGATCAAGCAAAGTTGATAATGATTATGAGCATAAACGGTGGATTGTCAAATAAGATCAAAATGGTTCATAAGTGTTATGCAGATCAACATGCGTGATGACATGGCAGATAATTGTTTTCAAGCTAGCCTATTACAAGGCAACCGACGACCCAAAATAATAAGTGTTTTGGTAAAGTGTCTCAACTGACAGATGCTAAGTCGGCCTGCGGTTTACTGATCTTGACCTTGGCAGGTAGAGGGCTCTGGGTCATCGCGCACCGGTTCATCATCTTCCTCTTCACCCACTAGCTGGAAGTCAGAGGTTGCCCAATTGATCCCAGTCAAAGCTTTGAATACAACTTTATCATCGATAAGTGTTGACGGGTCAATGCCAGGGGCAAAAGTGTGCGTATGAATTGGAGGAGTAAGGTCCTGGGATTCATGAATAGGTGCTTTAACCTTCTTGTTATCATCATCATAAACCGCCTGGTAATGAGACATGTCAGTATCTTCAGCTAACTTGTTGGTTAAAGGACACATTTCTTTTGCTACTGAAGCAAAGTCCTCAGCACTGAAGGGAGACCCATCCTCCTTTACACTGGGGCAACCATTGGCCAAGTCTTCCGGGTCAAGATCTGCTTGCCATGCTTTCGCCCGGGTTAGCCCAGTGATTGCACCGGCTCTAGCAGCTGATTTCTCCAGCTCTTCAATTTGTTGGGGCAGCACAGATAACTTCACCAGCGTGTCCTTCATGAGGGTTGGCGGTTGTTTTTTGTGCGAGGCAGCAGAGATAGTTTGTTGCACGCCAGTATATAGTTGCTCTATAAGAGTATAGGCGGCTTTCAGCTTCTTGCGCATGTGTGAGCCAAGATGGGCGATTCTGGAGCCTGCAGTACCAAGTAAATCTATAAGCCGGAGGAATGAGTATTACAATGCATTGATAGTAACAAATTGAGATGAAGTTACTTACCGAAGATGGCAGCAGTCATGGCATTTATTTGATGTTTTAAACCGACAAGCTCTTCAGCCACCAGCTTAAGAGCCGCTTCTGCTTCCTCGGCCCTCTTCAATAGAGATGTTTTCTCTTTCTCCCAGCCTGCTTGGTCAGCCTTGAAGTTCTTCTTCATCTTTTCCATCTCTACCAAGGCGGTGGTCAATTCTGCTTTGGCCTTGGAGGTTTCAGATTGCTGAGACTTTACATTCCCTTGAAGATCGGTGACTTGGGATTCTTTGACATTAAGTTCAGCCTGCAGGATATAAATAATAGGCAGGGTTACAATCATCTTATTTAAAAGTCCCAAGCACAATACAAGTATTTCACTTGGCACTTGGGGGCTAATGCACATTGCTCTTTTTTGAAGACAATTATGATGACCCGGCTACATTATGGTGACTATAGCCGATTCATGGGGGCTATATGCTTGGATTTTATGGACAAATATGGTAATGAGACCCGGCTGATCTTGACTGTTTAAGCCGGCCCTTGGGGACTACAGGTGCAAAATTGAATCATTACTATTTGAAGTCCCAGCTTATCTTGAAAGTTTAAACCGACCCTTGGGGGCTACACATGCAAAGTTGAAGGATTACTATTTGAAGTCCCAACTTATCTTGAAGGTATAAGCCGACCCTTGGGGGTTACTGGATCTGATCTACAAGGTTATCTAAAAGTTTACAGTACCTTCAATTCTATCATATCCTGTAAACTTGGCGATTGATATAAGTATATTCATATGAAGAGGGCTGCAATGTTTACCTCAAAACGCTCCTCATCAAGTTGACTAAGCCGACTTCAAAGTCACGGCTTGTATGCAGACGGTTCAAGTACCCAGAGTGGATCTCTTGAGCACTGAAGTGGGCATAACTCTCTAAATTGACTGACCAATTGCCTTTGTCAGCAACAAAAATTTCTTCCTTGGCGTTGTGCTTTGACAAGACAGTGGGATTGCCGGGTGCTGTATAACCAAGCCCAGTGATGATAACATCATCAGCCTTTTCTTCAGTAGGCTTCATGGGGCTTGGCGGCTTGATGGGACTTGGTGTCTTGGTGGTGGCTGGGTCAACATCCATTTGATCCATGGAGATGTTGTGTTCGTCCAGTGGCGGTTCATCCGCTGTGGCTTCAGGGGCATGGTGAGAGGTTTCTGTTGACTACTGCTCCGGCTCAGAAGGGTTTTCAGTGGTTTTTGTCACCTTCATTTTCTTGCTGGGCTTTGCCATAGCTGTGAATGAAACACAAGATGAGGTTAACACAACAATTGAGTACATGATTGAAAGCAGAGATTTAATATTCTTACCCAAGCACAGTCTTGAAGACTGGGACATGAGTCCCTGTTGAGTTGCCAAAGGAGGAATGTGATGTTCCCTGAAAATTTGAATCAGAAGGATTAAGAGGTTGTCAAAAAAAACCGACCTTGGGATAAGTTAAGTCAGAAATTGTTGAGACCTCTGGACGACGCTTGCGGGGAGCTGGGGTGTTTGGTAAGCCGGAGGAAAGGATCCCGCCTCTGCTATTCCGGGTTGTGTGGCGAGCTTCATGTCGCTGCTTCTTCAAAATAAAGTTGGGATCTAAATAAGCCATAGGATGAGAAAACCTTACTTTCCGGCTTGCTTGTCGAGTTTTCTATTTTGGCAGAGATTCTGAGCTGGAGGATAGAACAATTACCTCTTCGTCACTCGCACGCCTGGCTTCCGCTTCATCCTGATAATAGTCATTGTTAATGAGATGTACAAAAAATGAGCCAAGAGAGTCAAGTTCTACCTTCGAATCATCATCATCACCATCATCATCCAAGTCAAGTAACTCGGAGGGGTTGGTCTTCTTCTTGGCAGGCTTTTTGTTAGCCTTGGCCTTGGTCCGGGTCTTCTTCGCCGGCTTGTCCTACAGCTTTCTCTTCCAAAAAGGAAAATCGGCATGTGGAGGTCAGATGATTATAAGAGGACAGTGTTAATGAAAACATGATTCAACTGGAAAAATTATGTGCAACACTTACAGCTGGCGGCTGGTTGAAGGTGCATTAAGGACTAAGTCCGGTTTTGCTGCACTCGGCCAGGCTTTCATTCAATAAAGCCTTGGTTGCGTCATTGATCTCCACGTCTGATAATTGGATTTCGTAGTGGCGTTGTGGATCTTTCAAATCACAGGTGTACTCGCACATTAAGCCGGGGCGGCGGCTTAAGAGCAGAATCCTCTAGGAGACCTAGCACCGAACAAGGTCAATGCCGGTTGAGCCGTTAGCCATGAACGCTCTGATCTTTGAAAAAAGGGGCACGTAGTTGGCCCGTTCTTTCGTGCTGATCCGATGTGGGAGCTGATGTGTGTTGCTGAGTCGGTGTTCACGGTAACCCGACAGGGGATTCTCACACTCTAGAGATGTATCTTGGCAATAGAACCAAGTCTGGTTCCAGTCCTTGGGATGACTGGGCGGCTTGGCATATGGGAAAGTGGCCTCTTTCCGTTTCTGAATTGAAACTCCACCTAGTTCCAAGCTGGGCCCATCGATGAACTCCGTCCGCCGGTTCAAATAATAAAATTCCCTGAATAGTTCGACAGTGGGTTCCTTTTGAAGATAAGCTTCGCAAAAGACTTGGAAGTTGCAAATGTTGGAGACAGAATTGGGCCAAATGTCTTGAGGATGAAGTTGGAAGAACTGTAGCATGTCTCGAAAGAATTTTTAGCCGGGCGGGGTAAACCCCCGGATCATATGATCAGTAAAAATGATTACTTCTCCTTCCTTGGGCTTAGGAGGATTTTTTGTGCCTGGGACCCTCAAGTGGATGTCGTCTTTCTTGGCTAAGATGCCAGTTTCAACAAAATCGTTCAAATCTTCCTCGGTGACCCAGGATGCTACCCTATTGCATGAAGTGAAGGTCTTACTCATTGTTGATGATGATCTAAAAAGAAAATTTTGCCGGTTTAAGATTATGTTGTTAAGCCGGTCATTGGTTCAAAGCAATAGATAGTGTTGAAGGACTGTAAACATGCAGTGTGTTAAACCGGAGGATAGTGTTGAACTTATGCAAAGCAATCTATTGGCGGCTTAAGAGGGGACTAATGGTACCTGGCAGGTTATGGTTTATCAGTTAAGCCGCCGACACAACTATCAATTTTCAGATCTATGAGTGAAGACTTGCTAAGTGTTGGACAAACAATTTTCACAGATCGGTGCTCTAATTTTGGATCTACAGTAGTTCAGATAATGAAGAAATTTTTTAACCTAAGTGGCGGCAGCAGAACATTTCACGTGCTCAGATGAGATCTCTTATGGATGGGAGGTGTTCAAATATCAAAAATGAGTGCTAAACTGATGCCGCCCAAGATGAGTACTAAACATAGATCAAAACTACAAGAGATAGGAAGGAATAGAGAGGAACGGAGGTGAACTCTGAAGAAATCGAGCAAACCCTAATGGAGATATATGGTGAGGAAAGAGGAGAGCTTACCGGGGCTGTTGGACAGCGGAGGCGTGCGACGAGGTTCTGGTACGTTCAGGACGACGCAGTGGCCGAGGTTGAGGCAGGTCGCGAGGTCGACGACGGCGGAGCTCGGGCACGTGCGGAGTTGTGGAGAAGTGGATGAAGACGAGGAGGCAAGGGGGGGGGGGAACGAAAAGGACCCATGTCCCTATTTATAAGGCAATGGATGGATGTCATGCGTGGGAATCAAGGAGGCTGAAAAAATGATTATGTGACAGCGCAAATGCCTCGATTTTCGGGAGGTTCATTAAAAGTGAAGATATATCGAGATTTGGGCCTCGTATGATATTAATGCGAGATGAAGTCACGACGGGTTAACATAATTCTGAGAGCTAAAGTCATGGCGGTTTATAAGATTTCATAAGGACTGACGATGAAGGATTTCTTCTAAGTAAAGTATTCAAGATTCATATGAGCAGGTTCACATCAGCCTGGGGCCTAATGTTGGGGATATAACTATTGGGTATGACCCGATTAGGAGGGCCCAGGTCATACCACTGGCGGTTCATAATGAGAAGGCCCGAGAAGATGCTTTTTTTACACCTGGCCCAAGAAGATGTTGAAGATGGCCGTTCATGAAGCAAGCTTACTGAAGGCCCAGACCCGGAGGAGACTTGAGGCCGACGGGCATAAACGCCATATGTTTAACTTTTATGTTAAGGATAGATTAGTTTTGTCATCGAGCCGGACACGTTGTGTATGAGCCGGCCGGGACTCTGTAAGCCACCGGGCATCGGCTTGTGTATATAAAGGGGTGACCTGGCGGCGGGTTAGGGCAAGAAACAACAAGTCGAGAACTAGGTTAAGCATATTCGCTCCCTGGTAATCAAAACCCAAGCAATACAACCTAAAGCAGGAGTAGGCCTTTACCTCGTTGCGAGGGGCCAAACCTGGGTAAAACTCTCTGTGTCCCTTGTCCCGTTTTAACCCCTTCAAGCTAACTACGTTGTGATGGATCCACACCTAAGTCCCCATGCTAGGGCATCTGTCATGACAATTCCACGATAGAGGTGACACGTTCCCTCTTAGAACCACGAGCCTTCTTGAGAGAAGCTTAGTTTGTAAGAAACTTATACCAAAGCTTGTCCCAATTCGGCCAAAAAAATTACCACAGCATGTTGGTGCCATGTCATGGCACCATGCCTAGTTTCATGATTTTCAGGCGTGTTTTGGATTTACAAGAATTAAAAAACCAAGTTTCTCAATATTTCCGGCCGAGCCATGACTCCCAGATGTTTGAATTCCATTCCCATTTCTTGCATTAGACCTAAACATTCTCCCAAGGAAACACATGTGATTTTTCAACCGACTTTGGTGCACTGGAACATGTGCTTGTAGTTCAAATTTGAATTATGCACATTAAATGCCCAAAAATTCAATTAATGTATAAAAAAGGCCAAACGAACCCGGAATAATTCCAAAATTTAGCACGAAACTCCTATTTGGTCTAAGTTGCCTGTGTAAAAAAGTTAAGGCGGGAGAAGGCAGTGTATGTCGTTTCGCACACGGAGGTGACACGTTCCCTCTCGAAACCACGAGCCTTGTGGAGAGAAGCTCCGGTTTGCAAGAAGCTTATACCAAAGCTCGTCCCAATTCGCCCGGAAAATTTACCACAACATGTTGGTGCCATGTCATGACACCATGCCAAGTTTCATGATTTTCAGGCGTGTTTTGGATATACAGGAATTAAGAAACCAAGTTTCTCAATATCTCGGGCCGAGCCACGACACCCAGATGTTTGAATTTCATTCCAATTTCTTGCATGGGACCTAAAAATTCACCCAAGGACACACATGTGATATTTCAACCAACTTTGGTGCACTAGAGCATGTGCTTCTAGATCAAATTTGAATTATGCACATTAAATGCCCAGAAATTCAATTAATGTATAAAAAGGCCAAATGAACCAGGAATAATTCCAAATTTTAACACGACACTCATATAGCTCTATGTTGCCTCTGTAAAAAATCAAGGGGGAAGGCAGCGTATATCGTTTCGCACACAAAGGTGACACGTCGCCCCTCGGGAACCACGAGTCTTCTCAAGAGAAGCTCCGGTTTGCAAGAAGCTTATATCAAAACTTGTCCAAATACGGCCAATTTTTTTACTGCGGCATGTTGGTGCCATGAAATGACACCATGCCAAGTTTCATGATTTTCAGGCAAGTTTTGAATTTACAGGAATTTGAAAACCAAGTTTCTCAATGTTCCAGGCCGAGCCACGATGCCTAGATGTTTGAATTTCATTCCTATTCTTGCATGGGCCATATAAATTCACCCAAAGACACACATGTGATTTTTCAACAAACTTTGGTGCACTTGAGCAAGTGCTTGTAGTTCAAATTTGAATTATGCATATTAAATGCCTAGAAACTCAATTAATGCATAATTTTTTTTCCAAATTTAAACAGAACATTCATGTAGTTGCATGTTCACTTTACATAAATATTCTAGCAATTCAAACACCATCCTTTCCCTCCGTAACACCATTTTGTCTTTCAAAACACAATGAAAAAAAATCAGTTATACCACAAACAGTTTACTAGCAAGAATCGTGTGGGATGCGATCTAAAATATCTTGGCGCACCCGCTTGTTTGGCTTACGCAGGAAGCTTCGTCGTCTATAGTCCATCGCCCGCGCTTGAACCACACTTGCGCGCCAGTTTCTTGCGGCACCGAGTAAATTTTTTCTGCCACCGCAGAAGTATCTATCTTCCTGCCCCACCCTCCTACCAAAAGCCACATTTCCACTGTTCCTCCTTGCTTTCCAAGTTCAAACTTTCACTGTTGCTTACTGGCAGCTCAGCCTCCTCACCGGCGATCCTTCTTCTTGCAACACCGCCTCCTCGCCGGTGACCCTTCTTCTTGCAGCGCCACCTCCTCGTTGCCGACCCTTCTTCTTGCTGCGCGGCCTTGTCGATATGGTCAGGTAATCACCAACCCACGCACACCATCCTCCTCCTTCCCCGTCCCACATAACCTGACCTATGGCGCGACACCTTCCACTGAAATCACTGGCCCCACCCTCCAATTAAGAGCCACCCACAATGATTTTGCATGCAGTGTAACGTGGAGCTTAGTAGCATACCCTGACCGATGTCGCTATGGCTTCCATGCGTGCCGACCGCCAAATCTTGGAGGAGCACCTCATCTTCGAGGCCACCGAAGACACCGCCACGCGGTTGTCTACTTTAAAATACAGTTCATGTTGTTTTCTCGAGGCCACCACCAGTGCCTTCTAGTGATTTTCCCTCTGTAATGTTAATATGCAATCTGATGTTCAGTTAACAGTTTGGTCCTCTAAAATGTAATGTTCAGTTAACAGTTTGGTCCAACAATTGCTACATTTCATAGTACTGTTCTCAAGCATTCTTTGTTTTGTTAACTGTCTTATCTTCTAGTACATGTTTCTATTTTGCAATGCCATCCTCAGTTAACTATTTTGGTTCATTTGGTCTGCTTTCCATTTAACTCTTTGGTCCAATTATGCAATTTGATTTTCATTTGCTATGGGTACAATTTTGTATTGTTATGCATGTGAGAAATAAATCAAATTTGGCTGTACTCAATACACATTCTATTGATAGTATGGCAACTCTCAGTTAACCTGATCAAGATCTTCCTTGTATGTGTTGCAGGGAAATAATGGGAGAAACTACGGTTTACCATTGAGGTTTTCTCATGCATTGTCCTTTTGCTAATAGAATATTATTGTGCAGTTGTAGGAATCATTCTAATATTTAGGTTCCTTAGAATTTGGTTTTGCACATGTACGTCCTGCTGTCAGAGGCTTAGACCGATTGTTTAACCCATTTGCATATGGGGAAATAAGATGTCCATGAATATTAGTCAAGTCGAGAAACTCAGAAAGATTGTTAGGATAAAGAAACTTGCGATGAATAATAGCAAGATCTTTGTTTGCACAATGAAGAAGACATCAGTCAACTATAGGATGGTACTAACTATTTTACCTTGTTTTTACCCCTTGCGCCATTTCAAAATTTATAACAGCAATTGATGCATATCTTTGTTTTTAGTACTTTTCAAAGCAGTTCACCGATGATTACCTCTCAAACCACCTGCATGGTCAAGAGGCGAGGAAGGTATTCATTCAACTCCCACGGTACAATATAGATGTCTTCATGAAGAGGAAGAAAGTTGGGCAGGCAATTATCCATAGCCACTGGCCTAAAGTTGGAAGGACCTTCAACATCACTGAAGGCTCAATATTCGCTTTTTTTCTTATGCAGTTTCGTAGATGAGATTCATCTGTCTATGTAGCGTGTATGATTCTACTTTTCGAAAGGTTTTCAATGTTGCATGTGAAACATGGTGTTGTTGTGTAATGGCGTAGCTAGATATATCCCTCTTTGGTGTAACCTATTGCTGAAGCTATCTGATGTAATTCAATTATGAAATCCTGGTTGCAGTTAGACGGATATGATATATCTGGGGTGTTCTATAAGAAATTTAAATTTGATTAGTACATGGATTATCAATAATAGGCTAATTACCCTGCTTATCGGGGTTTTCTATTGTAGACGGTTATTCAGACAACACCATGGGCGATGAACTCAAACAACCCACACGGTTTCTAGAAAGTAGGCGTGTTGGATCAACTAACAATCACATACGGTTTCTGGCAGAGAACTGTTTGCGTTAGGCCACCTTGCACAAATGTTTTGACACAAAAAACTATGTGTGATATACATACAAATGCAAACGTTTTTCTAGGATTCACTATGTGGGATGTACATATGAACGGAAAAGATTGGGTTTCGATGCTTCGCCCGATAGCACACAACCTCATTTTGCCGAGCGTGTGTGCCAGCAGGGCCTATCCCCGATGGTTTCTGGGTCATGTGGGAAGGACCCCCTATCACAGTCACTCACTTGGCGACGGTTCAGAAAGTCGTCGCAAAAAGGGGATAAAAACATTTTGTATCGCACATCTCTGTACCAGTGTATTGAGCAAGCACCACATGATGAAGGATCTATGACAATATAACTTCTATGTGAATATGAACAAACATAAATCATTACGTTGTCTTCTTTGTACAACGTCAAAAGTTTGGCATAAGATATTTAGTGGGGGCTCACAATCATAAAACATGTCAAGATAGTGTATTTGCATGTGAATCTTCCCTTCCCTTATTAATTCTTTCATGAATTGTATTATTGACCAATGCTATGTTTGTCAACTTTCAACAAATTGTAGCACTTATACTTTTCCTTATGTGATGTCATTACTTACCATAAGATTAGCATATGATCTTTTTCATTATTTTCATTTATTTTGATTGAAACATAAAAGTAAAGAAGAAGAAAACTCAAACTAAACTTTCTTACATAGCTATCACTTGATTACATAGATAGCTAGATCACAAAACTAACTCGAAAATAGATCATACTAAAATTTTATTCAACTAAGTCACGGAATATCTAAGGATCGAACTAAGATATGTAAAGGTAATAAAAGTGATGGTGATACGATACCGGGGCATCTCCCCCAATCTTGGCACAAGCCAAGGGGAGTTCCCATACCCGTGTACTCAAGTCTCCTTTGGTGATGAAGATGGTGGTGGTGACGATGGGGTAGTCTTTTTCTCCAACTTACATCGGAGGCTAAAATTTTCCTCCTTGAGATGCTCATTCTCTCGCTCAATCTTCAATTCCCTTTTGCATAATGCCGCATTGCTCTCTTGCAGAAAACGGGATGGGATAGATTGAACCTTAGGCTTATTTCTTTTGTCAAGAAGGCATGACTTCTTGAATTCCACGTGCATGTCTCCAGGTTAAGGTAGTGGATCATGATCTTCATCGGAGGTATCATCCCTTGCTTCCTCCACGTCAGTGTCTTCCTCCTCTTCGGTGGACCATATGTAGGGATAAATCTCCCCAAAGATCTTTGGATCTACAACATAGTGGGATACATAGCTCTCTCCATCTGAATGTTGAGACGACATATTTTTAGATCTGCCAGGAAAACAACACAAAATAAGAACAGAGGATTTCTCCGCGATACAGAGGTCAAATCGTCCTGGGGTATATATAAAGATTTCTTTATATTGGCAAACAAGAATAAGGAAGGAAAACAGAGTCGGGAAGGTGCCCGAGTGGCCCACCACCCACCAAGGATTGTCAGGTGGTGCAGGCGCGCCCTGGTGTCTTGTGGGCACCTGGGTTGCCTTCCCGGTTGTTTCTTATTTTTCCTATTTTTTCTAATTTTCCAAAACTTCTAGAAAATATTTTTGCGGATATTTCAGAGTCCGTTTACTTACCTTATCACATACCTCTTCCTTTGCAGGGTTCTGGAGTGTTCAGGAAGGTTTCTTTTATGTGTTCCTCCGGTGTCATGGTTTGGATACTATTGCTTTCAACATTAATAGGCGTACCTGAGATATAGTGCTAAATTCTTTGTCCATTGACCACCTCCGGGTTAGTACCTTCGACATTATTAATCTTGATAGCTCCAGAGCGATAAACTTCTTCAATAATATATGGTCCTTCCCATTTGGAAAGAATTTTTCCCGCAAAAAATTTAAAACGAGAATTGTACAATAGAACATGTTCACCAACTTTAAATTCCTGCTTTTGGATTCTTTTGTCGTGCCATCTTTTAACTCTTTCTTTAAATAATTTGGCATTCTCATAAGCTTGGGTTCTCCATTCATCTAGTGAGCTAATATCAAATAACCTCTTTTCACCGGCAAGTTTGAAATCATAATCTAGTTCTTTAATTGCCCAATATGCTTTATGTTCTAACTCAAGAGGCAAATGAGAAGCTTTTCCGTAAACCATTTTAAATGGAGACATACCCATAGGATTTTTATAAGCTGTTCTATAGGCCCAAAGTGCACATCAAGTTTCTTAGACCAATTCTTTTGGGAACTATTGACAGTTTTTTTGTAATATTAATTTTATTTCTCTATTGCTAAGTTCAACTTGACCACTAGATTGAGGATGATAGGGTGATGCAATTCTATGGTTAACATCATATTTAGCAAGAATTTTTCGAAAAGCACCATGAATAAAGTGTGAACCACCATTAGTGATTAAATATCTAGGGACTCCAAACCTCGGGTAAATAACTACTTTAAGCATTTTAATAGAGGTGTTATGATCAACACTACAAGTTGGAATAGCTTGTACCCACTTAGTGACATAATCAACAACAAGCAAAATACGTGTATACCCATTAGGGGAAGGAAAAGGTCCCATATAATCAAAGCCCCAAACATCAAAAGGTTCAACAACAAGTGAATAGTTCATAGGCATTTCCTGATGCTTACCAATATTATCTGTTCTTTGACATTCATCACAAGACAAGACAAACTTACGGGCATCTTTGAAAAGAGTTGGCCAATAAAAACTAGATTGTAATACATTGTGTGAAGTTATATCTCCTGCGTGATGTCCTCCGTAGGTTTTGGAGTGACACTTATGTAGGATTTGTTCCTGTTCATGCTCAGGTACACAACATCAAATAATACCATCTACTTCTTCTTTATAAATATATGGGTCATCCCAAAAGTAATGTCTTAAGTCATAGAAGAATTTTGTCTTCTGTTGGTATGTGAAACTAGGGGGTATAAATTTAGCAAAAGTATAATTAGCATAGTCAACATACCAAGAAGTATTATGAGAGGCATTTATTGTAGCTAGTTGTTCATCAAGGAAGCTATCATCAATAGGTAGTGGGTCATCAAGAATATTTTCTAACCTAGACAAGTTCTCAACTACAGGGTTCTCAGCTCCTTTCCTATCAGTGATATGTAAGTCAAATTCTTGTAGCAAGAGAACCCACCTAATCAGTCTAGGTTTAGCATCTTTCTTTTCCATAAGATATTTTATAGAAGCATGATCGATGTGAATAATTACTTTGGAATCAACAATGTAAGATCTGAATTTATCACAAGCAAACACAACTGCTAAAAATTCTTTTTTAGTAGTAGAATAGTTTCTTTGGGCACTGTCTAGAGTTTAATAAGAGGCCTAGAAATTTTAGAGAAGTCTTTAATGAGCCTCCTATATAAACCAGCATGATCGAGGAAACTACGAATACCTTTAATGTCTTTAGGACATGGCATTTCTCAATTGCATCAAGTTTAGCTTTATCCACCTCATTTTCTCAATTGCATCAAGTTTAGATTTATCCACCTCAATACTTCATTCAGAAATTTTAGGCCCCGAGACAATGCCTTCAGTAGCCGTAAAGTGGCACTTCTCCCAATTCAAGACAAGATTAGTTTGTTCACATCTCTGCATAACTCGGTCAAGGTTGCTTAAGCTGTCATCAAAAGAAGTTTCGTAAACGGAAAAATCATACATGAAAACCTCAACAATGTTTTCACAAAAATCAGAGAATATAGCAATCATACATCTTTGAAAAGTAGCGGGTGCATTACATAAACCAAAGGGCATACGTCTATAAGAGTAACTTCCAAAAGGCAAGTAAAAGTGATTTTATCTTGATCAGGTTGTGAAACAGGTATTTGAGAGAAACCAGAATATCCATCAAGAAAACAAAAGTGCGTGTGCTTAGATAATATTTCTAGCATTTGATCAATGAAAGTAGAGGGTAATGATCTTTTCTAGTAGCTTTATTTAATTTTATAAAATCAATTACCATTCTATAGCCAGTAACTATTCTTTGTGGGATAAGTCCATTTTTATCATTAGGAACACCAATAATACCTTCTTTATTAGAGACACAATGAACAGGACTTGCCCATCTACTATCTGCTATGGGATAGATTATACTTGCTTCCAGAAGCTTCAGTATTTCAGTTCTTACCACTTCCTTCATCTTAGGATTCAACCTCCGTTGGTGATGAATAATGGGTTTAGCACCAGGTTCCATATTAATCTTGTGCTGACGGAGAGTAGGACTAATGCCCTTAAGATCATCAAGAGTATATCCAATAGCAGCACGGTGCTTCTTTAGAATTTCTAATAATATCTATTTTTCATGTTGTGAAAGGTTAGCACTAATAATACCAGGATATATCCTTTTCTGATCAAGATAAGCATATTTCATAGTGTCGGGCAATTTTTTTAATTCAAAACACAGGATCAACTTTAGGTGGAGGAGGACCTCCTTGGGTTTCAATAAGAAAATTATGCTTAAGGATAGGTTGTTGTTCAAAGAATATTTTATCTAATTCATTTCTTTCACGCAAGTGCATATCATTCTCATGGTCTAGCAGATATTGTTCTAATGGATCAGTGGGAGGTACGACAATAGAAGCAAGACCAATTATTTCATCCTTACTAGGTGATCTTTGACATGAGGTTGTCTACGAAACTTAGATAAATTAAACTCATGAGACACATCATCAAAATTAACATTGACAATTTCTTTGAGGCAATCTATTTTAGAATTGACAACATTCAAGAATGGTCTACCAAAGATTATGGGAGAAAAGTCATCTTGTGGGGAACCAAGAACTAGAAAATCAGTAGGGTATTTTATTTTCCGACACATGACTTCAACATCTATAACAATCCCAAGTGGTGTGATGGTGTCTCTATTAGCAAGTTTAATAGTAACATCTATGTATTCTATTTCAGCGGGTGCTATATCACTCATGATTTCTTGGTATAAGGTAAAAGGAATAGCACGCACACTAGCAACTAAATCACATAAACATGATAAAAATGATCTCCTATTTTAACTGAGACAACAGGCATGACAACAACATGTCTATGTTTATCTTTTTCATTAGGTTTAGCAATTCTAGCTGCTTCATCACAGAAGTAAATAACATGCCCATCAATATTTTTGACCAAGAGATCTTTAACCATAGCTACACTAGGTTCTACTTTAATTTGTTCAGAGGGTCTAGGTGCTCTAATATTACTTTTGTTAACCACGGTTGAAACCTTAGCATGTTCCTTTATCCTAACAGGGAAAGGTGGTTTTTCAATATAAGCAATAGGCACAACTGGATCAATATTATAAATAATAGTTTCATCTTTAGCTTCGATCGGTTCTTTAGTTTCTTCTTTAATAGGGGGATGGTATTTAAACCACTTCTCCTTAGGAGATCCACATGAGCATCAAATGATTCACAAAAATAGGCTACTATATCAGAGGCAAGTCCATATTTAGTGCTAAACTGGTGAAAAGCATTGGTATTCATAAAGGATTTAACACAATCAAACTCAAGCTTAATACTTGACTCTTTACCTTTGTCAAGTTCCCAATCTTCAGAGTTGTGTTTAATTAATTCTAAAAGATCTCACTTGAATTCAATAGTCTTCTTCATAAAAGAACTAGTACAAGAAGTATCGAGCATGGATTGACCATTGCGAGAAAGCCGAGCATAAAAAATATGAATAATAATTTCTCTCGAGAGCTCATGATTGGGGCATGAATATAACACTGAGTTAAGCCTCCCCAAAGCTAGAGCGATACTTTCTCCTTCACGAGCCAAACATTATATATATAATTCCACTCACGATGAAATAGATGCATAGGATAATTTTTTTGGTGAAATTCCAATTTCAATCGATTCCAGTTCCAAGATCCAATGTCATCGCATAGCCTATACCATGTCAATGCTTTTACTCCAAAGATTAAGGGACAACCTTCTTCTTAATTACATCTCCGGGTAAACCTGCAAGCTTAAATAATCCAAAAATTTCATCCACATGTATCAAATCCATATCGGGATGCTTTGTTCCGTCTCTCGCATAAGGATTAGCTAGAAGTTGCTCTATCATACCCGAAGGAATTTCATAACTAATATTTTCATTAGGTGTAGTAGGTTTAGGGGCAACTCTTTGTGTTACCGGTCGAGGTGAAGATACCCCCGAACAAACCGCTCAAAGAATTGTTTTCGATAGTAACAAGTGACAATAAATTTCAGCATGTAATATAAAATTTTCCTTACCGATTTCCACTTACCAAGAGTGCTTCACTCCTCGATAACGGCACCAGAAAATAGTCTTGATGACCCACAAGTATAGGGGATCAATTGTAGTCCTTTGGATAAGTAAGAGTGTCAAACCCAACGAGGAGTAGAAGGAAATGACAAGTGATTTTCAGCAAGGTAATTTCTGCAAGCACTGAAATTGTCGGTAACAGATAGTTTGATAGCAAGATAATTTGTAACAAGCAAGTAACGGTAACAGTAAATAAAGTGCAGCAAGGTATCCCAATCCTTTTTCTAGTAAAGGATAGGCCGAAACAATATCTTATAATAAGCAAAGTGTTCTTGAGGGCACACGGGAATTTCATCTAGTCACTTTCATCATGTTGGTTTGATTCACATTTGGTACTTTGGTATGTGGGTGGACCGGTGCTTGGGTGTTGTTCTTACTTGAACAAGCCTCCCACTTATGATTAACCCCCTCACAAGCATCCACAACTACGAAAGAAGAATTAAGGTAATAATCTAACCATAGCAATAAATATAGGATCCAAATCAGTTCCTTACGGAATAGCGCATAAACTAGGGTTTAAGCTTCTGTCACTATAGCAACCCATCATCTAACACAGACTCCACAATGCATTCCCTTAGGACCAAAGATGGTGTAGTGTCATGTAGTCGATATTCACATAACACCACTAAGGGAATCACAACATACATATCATCAAAATAGTGAACACATATCAAATTCACATGATTACTTGCAACATGACTTATCCCATGGACTCAAGAACAAAGATGACTACTCACGAATAATATTCATGCTCAAGATCAGAGGGATATTAAATAGCATAATGGATCAGAACTTCTAATGTTCCAATCTGAGGTTCCGGTACAAAGATTGAACACAAGAGATGAACTAGGGATTGAGATGAGATGGTTTTGTTGAAGATGTTGATGAATATTGGCCTCCAAAAGATGAGAGGGTTGTTGGTGATGACGATGGCTTCGATTTCCACCTCCAAGTGGGAAGTTCCCCCGACGGAATTGCTCCAGCGAAGGGCAAAAGTGCTCCTGCCCAAGTTCCGCCTCGAGACGGCGACGCTCCATCCCGAAAATCCTATCCTTATTTTTTCTAGGTCAAAAGACCTTATGTACCAGAAGATGGGCACAAGAAGTGGGCTGGGCTGCCCACCACCCACCTGGGCACTCCGGGGGGAGTGGCGGGGGGGGGGGGGGGGGGGGGGGGCTGGCGCGCCCTTGTGTCTTATGGGCACCTGGCAACCCTTTCTGGTAGTTCTTTGCTCCAATGTTTATTATATATTCCAAAATAATTCTCCGTAAAATTTCAGCTCATTTGGAGATGTGCAGAATAGGTATCTCTAACATAGGTTTTTCAGGTCCGGAATTCCAGTTGTCGGTATTCCCCCTCTTTGTGTAAACGTTGCATATGATGAGAGAAAATGCATTAGAATTACTCCATAAAGTGTTATGATTCATAAAAACGCTATAACTAATAGTAGGAAAACATGATGCAAAATGGACATATCAACTCCCCCAAGCTTAGACCTCGCCTGTCCTCAAGCGAAAGCCAATATCGAAAATCATGTCCACATGTTTAGAGAGAGGGAGGTCTAGATACAAACAAAATACAAACATAGTAGCATCATTCAAATTATTATAACAGCAACAAACTTTAACATAAAACTTGATCATATAACTTCTCTTGAACATGTAATAATTCATCACAACATCGAAGTAAAAAGCATAAACTTTATTGAAAACAACAAACTGTGTTCTCAGTCAACTTTGCAACTACAATTCATCATATTTTCAGGAAGGGTCTCATATCGCAGCCTTTTGGCAAGTCCACATTCTCAACCATCATTTAATCTAGCATGATTGGTAACACTCACAACATATATATGAGCAAAAAGTTTCAACTGGACACATAGAAAGATAGGGGCTTATAGTTTCGCTTCCCAACTTATTCACCTCAAGGGTGATGTCAACAATAATCACTCATGCTCACTCATATTCAACTGGGTATATGTGCCTAGATCTTTCCCCACCACATGATTCTTGGCAAGGAGTAAAATAAAAAGGAATAGAGAAGAATACTTTGACTCCTGCGTAAAAAGTAAATACATAAAAGTAAAAGATAGGCCCTTCGTAGAGGGACGCAGAGGCCCTTCGCAAAAGAACGTATGGTTATATTACCCCTTATAATAGAAACCTTTATTATGCAGTCCGTCGCCTTTATTACTTTGCCATCAAAAGTTCGTACAACTCTTATTTTCCCTTACACTAAAGGATCAAAAACATTTAGAAGCAATTTTTATTGCCTTTTTGCACCGATGACAACTTACTTAAAGGATCTTACTCAATCCATAGGTAGGTACGGTGGACTCTAAAACATGAGTTTGGGTTTAAGGTTTCTGGATGCATAAGTAGTATCTCTACTTAGTGCAGATTTTTGGCTAGAAAAGATATTGAGCAAGCACCACATGATGAAGGATCTATAACAATATAACTTCTATGTGAATATGAACAAACATAAATCATTACATTGTCTTCCTTGTCCAATATCAACAGTTTGGCATAAGATTTAGTTGGGGCTCACAATCATAAAAGATGTCCAAGATAGTGTATTTGCATGTGAATCTTCTCTTCCCTCATTAATTATTTCATGAATTGCATTATTGACCATTGTTATGTTTTTTCAACTTTCAACAAATTTTACCACTTATACTTTTCCTTAGGTGATGTCATTACTTACCATCAGATTAGCATATGATCTTTTTCATTATTTTCCTTTATTTTTATTGAAACATATAAGTAAAGAAGCAAAAACTCAAACTAAACTTTATTACATAGCTATCACTCGATTACATAGATGGATAGATCATGAAACTAGCACTCAAAAATAGATCATACTGAACTTTTATTCAACTAAATCATGAAATAGCTAAGGATTGAACTAAGATAGGTAAAGGTAATAAAAGTGATGGTGATACGATACCGAGGCATCTCCCCCAAGCTTGGCACAAGCCAAGGGGAGTGCCCATACCCATGTACTCAAGTCCCCTTTTGTTATGAAGATGGTGGTGGTGACGATGGGGTAGTCTTTTTCTCAAACTTGCGTAGAAGGCTAAAATTTTCCTCCCTGAGATTCTCTAGCTCATGCTTTAATACCCTTTTGTATAATGTCCCCTTGCTCTCCTGTAGAAAATGGGATGGGATAGAGTGAATCTTAGGTTTATTTATTTTGTCAAGAAGGCTTGACTTCTTGAATTCCTCGTGCACGTCTTAAGGTTGAGGTAGTCAATCTTCATCAGAGCTATCATCCCTTGCTTCCTCCACGTCGGTGTCTTCCTCCTCTTCGGTGGACCATAGGTAGGGATAAATCTCCTCAAACATCTTTGGATCTACAACATAGTGGGAGACATAGCTCTCTCCATCTCAATCTTGAGATGACATATTTTTAGATCTGCCAGGAAAACAACACGAAACAAGAACAGAGGATTTCCCTGCGATACGCAGGTCAAATCGTCCTGGGGTATATATAAAGATTTTTTATCTTTGGAAACAAGCATACGGAAGGAAAACGGAGTCGGGAAGGTGCTAGAGGGGCCCGCCACCCACCAGGGCACGCCAGGTGGGACAAGCGCGCACTGGTGTCTTGTGGGCACCTGGGTTGCCTTCCCGGTTGTTTCTTATTTCCTATTTTTCTAGTATTCCAAAACTGACAGAAAATATTTTTGCGGATTTTTCGGAGTCTGTTTACTTACTGTATCACATACATCTTCCTTTTCAGGGTTCTGGAGTGTTCTAGAGGTTTTTTTATGTGTTCTTCCAGTGTCATGGTTCTGATAAAATTGCTTTCAACATTAATAGACGTACCCGAGATATAGTGCATAATTCTTTGTCCATTGACCACCTTCAGGTTAGTACCTTCCGCATTATTAATCTTGATAGCTCCAGAGCGATAAACTTCTTGGATAATATATGGTCCTTTCCATTTGGAAAGAAGTTTTCTTGCAAAAACCTAAAAGGAGAATTGTACAATAGAACATGTTCACCAACTTTAAATTTCCGCTTTTGGATTCTTTTGACATGTCATCTTTTAACTTTTTCTTTAAATAATTTGGCATACTCATAAGCTTGGGTTCTCCAATCATCTAGTGAGCTAATATCAAATAACCTCTTTTCACCGGCAAGTTGGAAATCATAATTGAGTTCTTTAATTGTCCAATATGCTTTATGTTCTAACTCAAGAGGAAAATGTCAAGTTTTTCCATAAACCGTTTTATATGGAGACATGCCCATAGGATTTTTATAAGCTGTTCTTTAGGCCCAAAGTGCATCATCAAGTTTCTTAGACCAATTCTTTTGGGACCTATTGACAGTTTTTTGTAATATTAATTTTATGGGATTTTTACATCTGTGCCCCTAGTTCCTTAGCCATACTCATTCATCCCCACACTCTTAACATTTCGTCACTTTTCCCCACTCTCTTGTCTGAAACCCTCAGAAATGGTCACAAACCGTAGATGTTGTTGGGTCAGTGCTTTGACCGTTAACACTGACGAGTGGGGCCGCTCTGGACTGTATCGCCCCTTGGACCTGACAATTGGGGCCACGTCGAACGGTGCTGCTGTTGGCCCGTTGGGCCATGGTTAGACTGTTGGGCCCTGCGCGCGCCGCAATGACATGAGCCTGCTATGCATGCACGACATGTCCAGCTAGCCTGCTATGCATGCATGTAGCTAGCCTGCCTGCATTCGCCAATGCCCACCGCCATGATGCATTGATCAGACTCTTTATGCATGCAAGCCACCATGGATGCTGACCAACCTCATTCTGCACGCGAGCCGCCACGGACACAGGGACGGTCGCTGCCGCTGGTTCGTCTCATCTTGCATGCTTGTCTCCTTGATGTAGAGCATCATTTCAGACTTTTCGATCCACTGACATCTATTCAACGCGGCAATTAAAGTGGCATATCGATCGACGCCGCTCGTTTGAATGTAGCAAATCCAAACTGCGGCCGGTGCCACTCCCCTTCCCTTCCCCTTTCTCTATTTAAACCGCCCACCCCTCCACCTATTCTCCACACATCCATTTGCGCCGCCCCTTCTCTTATTCACCCAAACCTAGAGCACTCTCAAAGCTAGGCGAGGACGCAGTACAACAGCCCCACCTTCGAGTTCCCACCAATTGTGCCGGAGAGGCGGTATCCCGGTGATATCGTCGTGGATACGACGCTCCGTGTGTGGGCGTTCTCACGCTGGAGGGGTGGAAAGGAGTTTGCCCAGTGGTTCCTCAGTGCGCGCTTTGCCCACCTCCCGGCGGGATCACCGGTGATGTTTTGACTGGAGGAAGTGCGTCCAAACTCCACCACTCCGCCGATAGTGCTCATTGCCAACTTCACCAATAGATTCGATACGTACTACCTCCTCGGCAAGGTGTTTTGGTGTGGGTGCGAGTTCATCGCATTCACCACCTATGACATCTTCATGAACTTCAACAACATCTTCCCCACTTGCAACGCTATGCAAAACCTCCCCTACTACATCGGTGAGGACGCCATGGAGGAGGAGCAGTGAAGAGGATCAGTGAAGAGGAGGCGCGATGAAGATGGTGGTGAAGGCCCGGTCTCATGAAGCTTGTCTTGCCCTAGGGTGTTAGGGCTCTTTATGTCTTATATATTTCTATCTTAATTATGTCATTGGTTGTACCGGAAACTTTTTATCTCTGTCATGTTATCTCTTTCGTGTTATCCCCTAAGAACTATGTTATGCTTTCTACCCTTGATATGTCATTGGTTATCTGTGTTTTGCTTGCTACTTCTATCTTATTTGACGTGAGATATCGCTAGATGGATCTGATGCCGTAGACGAGCCCTTCTGCTAAATCAATCAATGAAAGGGTATCCCTGAATGAAAACTAGCAAGTTTTGGGGTTAGCCTTGTAAAAATGGTTGGAGGCTAGCCCATTCATCTTGTTATATTCATATTGTGTAGGTCAAATTTAAATGGCCCATTTAGAGTAGGCCCTTATATTTTAGGGTCAATTTATCGCACGCGTGAATAATGGACTAGTTGAAGTGTCAAAAAGGAAACTAAAGCTAGAAAAAAGAGCCATGTTGATGTTGAAAACAAGAAGGAGAAAAGCTATTTTTTTTGAATTATTGGTGGCCCTAATCCGTATATTGTATGAACAAAAACAAGCTTATTTTTGAATAGTTTGTGGCCATTTGGCATGATGAAATTAATGTTGTTCCTTATATTATTGGTTTTATTGGTTCCAAGTATTGGCACGGGCGGCTAATGGACTAGTTGAGGTGTCAAAAAGGAAATTAATGCTCGAAAGATGAGCCATGTTGATGTTGAAAACAAGGAAAAGAAGCTAATTTTTTTGAATTGTTGGTGCCCATATATATTGTAGGATACCTATATCGTATGAACAAAAAGAAGCTAATTTTTGAATAGTTTGTGGCCATTTGGTAGGATGAAAATAATTTTTGAAGGGTAGCCCATTGTTTACTTGTTGGTGGCTCTTGGTGGTAATCTTAATTGTTGTGTAATTTCAAATGATGTAACCTATTCTTGTAATGTAACCAACATGCACTCAATCTCTGTAGGTGCAATCAAAACAATCAAGCAAAAAAATAGAGGAAAAACAGAGCCATCACATGCACTATTTTTCTAGGCCTCTTTAATCTTTGTGGGCCTTCGACAGTCAACGCAATGCGACGGCCCAACCAGAGCTTGGTTTCATTTTGGGCCCAATAACTATGTTTTTTCCTCTTGCCCTTGGTGTTGTCTAACGAAACTGAAAGTGTCAAAAACTAACACCTACAGAGATTCAGAGATGGAGATAGGGACATAGTTTAAGCAACGCAGAGAGCACATGATCCACAAATTAAGCAACACAGAGGGCACATGATCCACAAACCCTTAATCAAATCATAGGTCACATGACATGACACAAATAAGATCTATAACGAGTGATGACCAACAAGTAAGCAAATCCTAGAGCAACTATACAAAAATAAAATCCTAAAGCTATCAGATTCGCCTGCTTGTTCAACTGAATCATCTGCCTCAAGTTCTTGTTCATCTTCTTTAATTCCCCCTTCATATCCTCATCCCCAATGTCAGGGCAGCACATTCAGAGACCGAATTCCGAGTGCTGATGGCAGATTGACCTCCCGGGTTGTGGCCCCATTGAATTGAAACAAGCCCTCCCCTTGAAGCCTCCGAACGTAGTCATCCATCCATTCAAATGTGTGCATTTCTTCATGATCTGAAATGAAATCATGCACCCTAAATCTCAAATCCAACAAAAAAGAATTAGAAGCAATGAGAAAAAGAAAGAGTCAAAGAAAAATCATGAGATCTAACCTGCCCCTCTGGCTTGCTCTCGCATTTCACGAACTCACGCCCAAAGTTGCCATTCTTGTCCTCCCTCGAAGTCAACCTTTTCAGTTACGCGGTGCGTGGGCAGTTGGGGCATCACTCCATGGGCACTAGACCATACTGGGGCCACGAGGGGCGGGAGGCTGAAGTGGATCTCGACATATCTAGTCGCTAGAGAAGAAGAAGCAGATGAGTGGCTCCTCTGGCCATCGTAGAACAAGAAGAACAAGACAGGGGAGGCAATGGTGGGCGCGCACAACCATCGTCTTGCGGATTGCCTCTCGCGGATCGCCAAAGGATCCAACGATGTGGAGCCGTCCTGGTGATCCAACAGTGCAGAGCCTGCACGTAGCCTGGCCTCAAAATTCCTTCTAGAAGACCCTATCTAAGGGTTGTCGTGCTAGCCTATGATCGGACGGCTGATGTTTGGAGCTAGGGTTAGGCGAAACCCAGCGGGGTTTAGAGGGGTTTTGAGTTGGTCAACGGGGTTATCTAGTGTTTGACTGAGCATAACTAATTTAAAAAAAATCCCAAAAAATATGAAACCTTCGCGAATAGTCATTTTATAAGACACACTAATGAGGAAAAATACTAAACTTGGTCAACGGTCATTTGAAAAAAAACCTAGCTGCCACGATCGTTGTTAAATGAGCACCATTAATTTAAAAAATCAAAAAAAAACCTGCGCACAATGTTGTCTTATGCGACATGTTACCAACAAAAAAATCATAAACTTGTCTATGGACATTTTTATGAAAAATCCTTCACATATATGAGCTATCACGTACAGCGTTGCAGAGAGTTCAAGGAAAGGAGGTAGGTCTTTTGATTTTTTTTAAATAAAACAAATCACCAAAGCTTCATTTCAAAGTGAATAATAAGGATCTGAACTTAGTTTTCTTTTTCATATTTTAAATGTGTTATTAATGGTTTTCTATTAAATCACATAATTTAGAAAATGCAAAAAATTAAGATTAATTCAATAGATAGTGGGGCTTCGAATCTACACTATATAAATTGAATAGGTGTTAATAAAAAAATATTTGGCTGATTTAGAGTAGGTCCAAAAAATACTTTTGCGAAGCCCCACTCTAAATACTTCGGAGCACATTTGAAGCGCATTTCCCATGACTATAAGTTTTACCATGCAAAAGAGATCAGATTGATCACCTATGTTTATCCCATGTTTATAATAGTTCAGCAAACATTGCAACATCACACCACAGATCAGAGTTCAACTGTTGGTTCAAATTCAAAATTTGCCTAATATTTAAATTTTTCCTCAAATTTCACATCAAAGTACGAATAGCATTATTAAACCTTACAACTTTTCACAGTTGTTCCAATTGACGATAGAAACCTTAATACAAATCCTTATAGTTCAAATTTTAGAACTTGCATTCAACTTGCATTTCACATCTTTGCCTTACTCCTTGTGTTGCGATATGGCTTAACAGCTTTGCTCCTGGTACGTGGGATATCCACCTTTTTGTTCTTCCTTTTGATCTTGACTTCGGGTGGTGGTTGTCGAGGTGCTGGCGGAGAACTTGCACTAGCCAGTTGACGGGGTTCAAAACCTTCATAAGCCATGGCTTCATATTCTAATTCTTTCTCTCTTGGACTTTTCTCTCCTTTTCCACTAATTTTGCTAGATCTAGCTAGGTCAAACAGAAAAAAGATTATAATCCATCAATAAAAAGAGAATAAATGCACAAAAAGGGAAGGTTGTTGCACACATACCAACCTGCTGGCAGTGCTAATTCGGCGACTTCATTCTCCTCTGAATTAGCTGCAACCTGCTTTGCTGCTTCATTCTCCTCTGTATTAGCTTCAATCTGCTCTAATGCTGCATTCTCCTCTATATTTGTTGTTGCCCATTGTTCCTCTTCTCCAAATGAAGCATCCATTGGATTAGTACATAGCCTAGCAATGTGCCCTAGGGTTCCACATTTTTGCACTTACGCTGTCTTTTTACACGACCCTTTTCACCTCTTCTCATCTTGTTCTTCCTTGGTCTTCCTAGTGGTCTAGTTAGTATAGGAGAATGTAGTTTGAACCCTGGATCTACTATGTTCCATTGGTCTTTTCCCAAGAGTGTAGGCACACTGGAAGCATAAGTGGCCCTGAATTTGGCAACAGAAAAATAGTCAGCGATGTATCAACTTCACCATCTTCACCACCTATAACAGTCATCAGATGTAGGGCATGTATGCATGGCTTCCCACAGAGCTTCCATTGCCTACAACTGCATTTCCTAGTTGCTAGGTTAACTAGATATCTCCATTCCCTGTTTTTACTGTCAGTATATGTTACCTCGGCCTCGTGTGTCGCTGCCCGAATGCATTTCATGTCCAGTCCTCTTGCCTTGGCATGCAATGACTTCATAAGAGATGGGCGCATAAGATGGCTAACATATTCTATTTCTGTAATTCCTTTGCGAAGAGCCTTCTTTATCATGATCTGCCGAATCTTATCAAATATTTGCCATATCAGAAGCCCTTTCAATGACTTGATCTTTGCATTGAAACACTCTGCCGGGTTACTGGTCACATAGTCTACTTTGCATATTTCATTGAATTTTCGTCTTGACCACAACTTTCCATGATGTGCATCTAGGTACTCCTTCACCAGAGGATTGTGAGCATACAACACTCTCAAATGATTCTCATGCTTCCTTCCACTGCATGTGTATGATGCTAGCCATAAGTTCTCATCATAAACTTTACCATTGAATTTGTTTCTGAAATTCTACGCTAGGTGTCGCATACATTCCCTATGCTCCACTCCTGGGAATACAATTTCGACCGCACTCTCCAAACCCTTGCATGCATCCGTGTGTATAGCTAAACCTAGGGGTGTACCTATAAGGTTGCGCAACTACTATAGAACCAAACCCAACTTTCCTCAAACTCTGCCTCCACCACACCAAATGCAACTAGGAATATCCAGTTGTGTCCATCAGCTATATAAGCTTCCACTAGTTGTCCTCTCCACCTTCCATTCAAAGCAGTTGCATCAACAACCAAATAGGGCTGGCAACCATCAAGAAACCCCTGCCAACAAGCCTTGAAACAAACAAAAGCCCTCCTGAAGCACTCCTTCTAAAATGACTTCCCTTTTATTTTATATGTAACTGTATGCTTGTCAATCTCTACAACACTCCTTGGACTAGCAGCTTCCACTTCAGATTTAAATGTGTAGAGCAACGGAAAGCTCTCATTCCAAGGGCCATTAATCCTGTCAAGAGCCATTTCCTTAGAATAGAAAATCCTCATGTAAGGTATATCAATCTTGTACTTCTCAAATAGCTTCCCACAGATTGATGTTGGACCAAGTGTCGGTGTTTCTCTCAACCAATCCAAAATTGCATCTGCCACCCACCTAGTCTTTGCAAGGATTGATTTAGCCTTCCCTCATCCCCTCCAGGTGGACAAGTGTGTTCGTGTGGGTTCTTTTTTATCTGAAGCAAAATTGGACCCAAACAAAATATTGTTAGAAAACATACACAACGATCTGAAAATAAAATGAATCAGTAAAAACTAAAATACACAAACCTGAATGAACTTGCTCCTCAACATATGTGATGCATGCAACCTCCATCTACACCTATCATATGGGCAATGAATAGTGAACCTAGATGGCTCACTCCTATCAATCACATAAGTATTTTCAGTCAGAACGCAATATGTAGTCACTACATTACGACAGTCCACCATCGACTGGAATATGGTGCTGACAGCTAGCTGAGGGTCTTCCCTGTTCCACTCAATGGTTGGCATGTCCTCACCATCATATTCATCTAAAACGTGGCTGTCGATGTTCTCCTGCCTCTCTTCATCGTTAGTGTCATCAAATCTAGCACGACTTATAAGTTGCTCCTGATATTCATCTTCCATTGCTTGTTTACTGACAATATCTACAAGATCAGGGAGCATATACTCATCCTCATCATCATTTCGAAGCACCTCTTTGTCTGGCTCTACATCTTGCTCTACATCGGCTGCAACAGCGAAAGGAGAAGTGGCACAAGAATCGACAACATACAAATTGTGACTTTTACAACCACTAGCTTTGCTTGGTTTTGACCTACAAGGAGTGTCGGGGCGCTTGCTATTAGCAGAGACAGAAGATTTCTGAACAACCTTCCCCTTTTCACGTTCATTGTGTGGCTGGAGCACCTCGATAAGGATTTTACCGAAGCGTCTTTCAGCATTCAAAGTAAAGAGCAATCCAAGATGCTCATCACAAGCTAGTGGGGGAAATTTTTGCTCGGTACTGCTGAAAGTTTTTTGTTCAACAGCATCGGCAGGGATCCACCCATATGAAGAATTTTGGAGCGCCGCGAGCAAATCTTTGAATGACATACTTGTTTCTACCACCTTTGGATAGAAAAATCCAGTAATCATATGTGGTTTTCTACCGTGCAGCACACTAATTTCCATCCTAACGACTAGATGGAAAGCAAGCGTAGGATCAGGAAAAGTTATAGTTAGGTCGGGAACAATTCAGCAAAATTTGATAGATTCACACGGCTAGCTATCAAATATGGCCGAATGTATGAATCGGCAAATCAATTAGAGGGGAAACGACGCTTACCAAGGTGTAATCCATGAATTATATGCCGCCAGTTCGACCCAATCCTCTCCACGGTCGATGGGCTTGAGAACCTGCTCCCTCGACATCGCTGCTTAATCCTGAGTGGGATGTGGGGTTAGATCTGGCCGAGGGCACGACAGTGGCAGAGGTGAAATGGGGTTAGTGGTTGGAGGGCATGATGGCGGCGGAGGCTGCAAGACGACGGAGGAGGGGGCAGAGCGGTGTGGTGCTGTAGTGGCTCGAGGTTCAGACAAGGGGATCCCTCAGACAAGCTCATCTGACGTGTCTTAATGCGACCCTACTCGTCAGAGTTAACAGTCAATGGTTTGACCCGACGACATCCTCCATTGTGACCATTTATGAGGGTTTCAGACATGGGAGTGGGGAAAGTGAGCAAAAGTTAAGAGCGTGGGGATGAATGGGTAGAGCTAAGGAACCAGGGGCACAGAAATAAAAATCCCTAATTTTATTTCTCTATTGCTAAGTTCAACTTGACCACTAGATTGAGGATGATTGCACTAAAAAAACCACTTCCGTGATGATACGTGGTTGTCATAGTAGGTCATGTATTATGTCATGCATGTACATCCTTGACAATTTTATGACAGAATCAAGATAGTTATACATGTACTGTTGTAGAAGTGTTCCCTGACAATACCAATCGCGGAAGTTTCCACTTCCATGACGATAAATGGCGCATCATGGAAGTGTTTTTGTCAAGGGTATCCGACACATGGCATCCACCCTAACAGGTCGCCGTTAAGCTATCGGGTTCCAGTTTTGATCTGATAACCCGTTAACAGCCCGGATCAATTGGATTTTCCACCTGTAAAATTCTGATTCGCCAAAGGATCCATGTGTCAGCTCAGCCTTGGGAAAGATGCCATCCGGCCAATGGAGGGGACGTGCCTATGATAATTCAACACGTGGCTCGGCCCTACAGTGGCCCATTTAAGTTAAAAGGCTGGGCCAGTCAAAAGAAGCGGGCCGGCCAATTAGCGGCCTACTTGCATTAAGCCCATTCACAACCACGGCCCATACGAGTTAAACAAAATCGGCCCATCAAAGGCCCATTTTAGATTTGACAATTTCCAGCCCATCGTCAATTCCAGCCTATTAACGACCCGTTACGTATTTGGGCTCTATTATGGCCGGACCTTCTTTCGGCCTTTTTGCAGCCCATTATAGATATGGACCAATATGCCATCGGTACGTCTTTCGTCCTTTTCTCGGCCCATTTTATACTTGGGCCAACTTCTAGCCCGTTGTGAATTTTGGCCTTTCCTTGGCCCATTGTGTACATGGGCCAACTTCTAGCCCGTTTTGTCTTTTGGCCTATTAACGGCCCGCACAACAGCTGGGCCTTTATCGGTGCCACCTGATTTTGGGTCCACTAGCAGCCCACGTTAAGCCGGGCACAATTTCACACCGATGCAACTTTCGGCCTGTTAAAATCCTAGTTCGTAAATTGCGCCTCTTTTGACCCAAAACACTTTTGGCCTCTTACTGGCCCGTCAAGTAAATGGGCCGAGACAAAATTGAAATTTATTTCGACCTGCTAGAGGCCCGCGGGTCGTTTCCATTTATACAGCCCTATCGAGCTTTTGTCGGTTAACCGCCTGCTGAGAGCCATTGTTACGGTGGGCAAATCAATTGGGATCCACTAAATATTAGTTGACCAGCCCAATTAAGGCCCGCTTTGACTACACATGTTTGTTCATTCGGATGGCATCCAGGTAATGTTTGCGCGTGTTAGCTGATGTCTACTACACAACCTTCTTCTTGTAGACGTTGTTGGGCCTGCAAGTGCACAGGTTTGTAGGACAGTAGCAAATTTCCCTCAAGTGGATGACCTAAGGTTTATCAATCCGTGGGAGGCGTAGGATGAAGATGGTCTCTCTCAAACAACCCTGCAACCAAATAACAAAGAGTCACTTGTGTCCCCAACACACCCAATACAATGGTAAATTGTATAGGTGCACTAGTTCGGCGAAGAGATGGTGATACAAGTGCAATATGGATGGTAGATATAGGTTTTTGTAATCTTAAAATATAAAAACAGCAAGGTAACTAATGATAAAAGTGAGCGTAAACGGTATTGCAATGATAGGAAACAAGGCATAGGGTTCATACTTTCACTAGTGCAAGTTCTCTCAACAATAATAACATAAATAGATCATATAACAATCCCTCAACATGCAACCACTAATAGCAGAGAACAATCGAAGAGATTATGGTAGGGTACGAAACCACCTCAAAGTTATTCTTTCGGATCAATCTATTCAAGAGTTCGTACTAGAATAACACCTTAAGACACAAATCAACCAAAACCCTAATGTCACCTAGATACTCCATTGTCAGCTCAAGTATCCATGGGCATGATTATACGATATGCATCACACAATCTCAGATTCATCTATTCAACCAACACAAAGTACTTCAAAGATTGCCCCAAAGTTTCTACCGGAGAGTCACGACGAAAACATGTGCCAACCCCTATGCATAGGTTCATGGGCGGAACCCGCAAGTTGATCACCAAAACATACATCAAGTGGCACGTGATATCCCATTGTCACCACCGATAAGCACGGCAAGACATACATCAAGTGTTCTCAAATCCTTAAAGACTCAATCCGATAAGATTACTTCAAGAGGAAAACTCAATTCATCACAAGAGAGTAGAGGGGGATAAACATCATAAGATCCAACTATAATAGCAAAGCTCGCGATACATCAAGATCGTGCCATAGAGAGAACACGAGAGAGAGAGATCAAACACATAGCTACTGATACATACCCTCATCCCTGAGGGTGAATTACTCCCTCCTCATCATGGAGAGCGCCGGGATGATGAAGAGGGCCACCGGTGAGGGATTCCCCTTCCGGCAGGGTGCCGGAACAGGCTCCCGAGAGGTTTTTGGTGGCTACACAGGCTTGCGGCGGTGGAACTCCCGATCTATCTTCCTCTTTGATGTTTTTAGGGTACGTGGGCTTATATAGGCGAAAGAAGTCGGTCGGGGGAGCCTCGAGGGGCCCAGGAGACAGGGGGCGCTCCCAGGGGGTGGGCATGCCCTCATATCTCCTGGCTTCCTCGAGGCTTCTGTGACTTGAACTCCAAGTCTCCCGGATCACATCCTTTCCAAAAATCACGCTGCCGAAGGTTTCATTCCGTTTGTACTCCATTTGATATTCCTTTTCTTCGAAATACTGAAACAGGCAATAAAACAGCAATATGGGCTGGGCCTCCGGTTAATAGGTTAGTCCAAAAAGTAATATAGAAGTGTATAATAAAGCGAGTAATCATTCAAAATAGATAATAAAATAGCATGAATGCTTCATAAATTATAGATACGCTGGAGACTTATCAACATCCCCAAGCTTAATTCCTGCTCGTCCTCGAGTAGGTAAATGATAAAGAAAGAATTTATGAAGTGTGAATGCTAGAAGGTGCACAAGTTTGATCAATGATAATTTCAATCACCTTTCTAGCATGATTATATGTCATAACAGTAGTTTATCTCATAAAACTTCTCACGAACAAGTAACAAGCAATTCACATGTTGAAAGCATAGACCATAAACTAGCAAACTTCATTCTTAGTCATCAAACAATTGCAATTCATCTTATTTCCAAGAAGGGTCTAAGTCAGAGCCTTGATTTAGCAAACTTCACATACTCAACTATCATATAGTCTTCTACAATTGCTAACACTCATGCAATACTAATGGTTATGGAGTTTCAATCGGACACTGAGAAAGATAGGGGCTTATAGTGTTGCCTCCCAACGTATTCTCCTTTGGGTGATGTCAACAATAATAGTTCATGCTCACTTACATCCAATTGGATATATATATCAGGATCTTTCCAACACGAGGTGCTTGCCAAAGGATAATATGAAAAAGGGAAAGGTGAAGATCACCTTGACTCTTGCATAAAAGTAAAAGATAGGCCCTTCACAGAGGGAAGCAGGGATTTGCAGAGGTGCCAGAGCTCAATTTTGAAATAGAGATAAATAATTTTGAGAGGTATGATCTCATTGTCAACATAACAACCAAGAGTTCCCAATATCTTCCATACTACATACATTATAGGCGGTTCCAAACAGAATGGTAATAGTTTTTACTCCCCCTCCACCAACAATCATCAATCCATGGCTTGCCCGAAACAACGGCTGCCTCCAACTAATATCAAACCTGGGGGAGTTTTGTTTGCAATTATTTTTGATTTGATTTTGATCTTTTGATCATGGGACTGGGCATCCCGGTTGCCAGCCATTTTGCTCATGAATGATGAGCGGAGTCCACTCATCTTGAGAATAACCCACATAGCATGGAAGATACTGACAGCCCCTACTCGCTACATGAGCGATTCGCGCATACAAAACAGATTATTGTTTGAAGGTTTAGAGTTTGGCACATGCAAATTTACTTGGAACGGTAGGTAAATACCGCATATAGGTAGGTATGGTGGACACTCATGGCAAAACTGGGTTTAAGGATATTTGGAAGCACAAGTAGTATCTCTACTTGGTGCAAGGAATTTGGCTAGCATGAGGGGGAAAGGCAAGCTCAACATGTTTGAATGATCCATGACAATATACTTTAACTCAGATGTGAGCAAACATAACCCATTACGTTGTCTTCCTTGTCCAACATCAACTCTTTAGCATGTCATACTTAATGAGTGCTCACAATTATAAAAGATGTCTAGGATAGTATATTTATATGTGAAATCTCTCTTCCTCCAATATTCTTTCATGAATTGTTCAAATGACCAATACAATGCTTGCTAACCTTCAATAAATTTACAACCTCTACTTCTTAGATGTGAAGTCATTACTCCCCATGGGATAAGCAAATGAAACATATATAATTTCAGATTTATGACATTCAACTCATTCAACCATTTACTCATAGGATATAAGTGAAGCACACGAGTAAATTAAAAAATTCTCCAAAAAGATGTAAGTGAAGATCAATGAGTAGCTAAATAATTATGTAACTATGTGAAGACTCTCTCTCATTAAAGAATTTCAGATCTTGGTATTGTAATCAAACAGCAAGCAAAACAAAATAAAATGACATTGCAAGGATAGCACAACTCATGTGAAGAAGCAAAAACTTAGGCTCAACCGATACTAACAGATAGTTGTTGAAGAAGAAAGGTGGGATGCCTACCGGGGCATCCCCAAGATTAGATGCTTGAGACTTCTTGAAATATTATCTTGTGGTGCCTTGGGCATCCCCAATCTTGAGCTTTTGTGTCTCCTTAATTCCTCTCATATCATGGTCTCTCTATTTCTCAAAAACTTCATCCACATAAAACTCAACAAGAACTCGTGAGATAGGTTAGTATAAACCAATGCAAAACCTTATCATTTTCTACTGTAACAAATCGCTAAAATTATTATTCAACATTTCATATTAAATGCCTCTGCATATTTAATACTCCTATCCTCAAATAGAATCATTAAACAAGCAAACATATGCAAACAATGCAAACATAACAGCAATCTGCCAAAACAGTATAGTCTGTAAAGAATGCAAGATTCATCCTACTTCCCTAACTCCAAAAATTATGAAAGAAAATTCCCACTGTAATAAATTTATCAGAGCTCAATATGAAAAAAATTTCAACATTATACCATTCTCTGACTTTCCTACGGAATTTTTGCAACAGCGGTAAACTTTCTGTTTTCAAACAGCAACATGTATACTAGCAAAATAAGCATGGCAAAGGCTATCCTTGACATTTTTATTGAAAATAGAGATGCAAAACACTATTCTAAATAACAGCAAGCAAATACTAACAAAATAAAATAACGCTCCAAGAAAAACACATATCATGTGGTGAATAAAAATATAGCTCCAAGTAAGGTTACCGATGGACGAAGACGAAAGAGGGGATGCCATCCGGGGCATCCCCAAGCTTAGGCTCTTGGTTGTCCTTGAATATTACCTTGGGGTGCCTTGGGAATCCTCAATCTTCGGCTCTTTCCACTCCTTATTCCATATTCCATCGAATCCTTACCCAAAACTTGAAAACTTCACAACACAAAACTCAACAGAAAACTCGTAAGCTCCGTTAGTATAAGAAAATAAAACCACCACTTAGGTACTGTAATGAAATCATTCTAAATTTATATTGGTGTAATATCTACTGTAATCCAACTTATCTATGGTCCATACCCTCGGATACTACTCATAGATTCATCAAAATAAGCAAACAACACATAGAAAACAAAATCTGTCAAAAACAGAACAGTGTGTAGTAATCTGTATCAAACGTATAATTCTGGAACTACAAAAATTCTACCAAATTAGGAAGTCCTAAGCAATTCGTGTACTAATCCATATAAAAAAGAATCAGCTCAGAAGCGTGTTTCTGTGAATTAACAAAACTAATTTACTGGGTGCAAAAGTTTCTGATTCTCAGCAGCATCAACACAACTATCACCGTAAGCTATCCTAAAGGTTTTACTTGGCACTTTATTGAAACAAAAGCTATAAAAAATGATTAATACAGTAGAATAATCATGTGGACACACAAAAACAGTAAGGTTGAACATTGGTTTGTCTCCCAACAAGCGCTTTTATTTAATGCCTTTCTAGCTAGGCATGATGATGACAATGATGCTAACGTAAAAGATAAGAATTGAAGCATAACGGGAGCATCATGAAGCATATGACTATCACATTTAAGTCTAACCCACTTCCTATGCATAGGTATTTTTTGAGCAAACAACTTATGGGAACAATAATCGACTAGCATAGGAAGGCAAAACAAGCATAAGTTCAAAACTTGAAGCACATAGAGAGGAAACTTGATATTATTGCAATTCCTATAAGCATATGTTCCTCATAATAATTTTCAGTAGCATCATGAATGAATTCAACAATATAACCAGCACCTAAAGCATTCTTTTCATGATATACAAGCATAGAAAATTTATTACTCTCCACATAAGCAAATTTCTTCTCATGAATAGTAGTGGGAGCAAACTCAACAAAATAATTATCATGTGAGGCACAATCCAATTGAAAACTAAAATCATGATGACAAGTTTCATGGTTATCATTATTCCTAATAGCATACAAGTTATCACAATAATCCTCATGGATAGCAACTTTGTTCTCATAATCAATTGGAACCTCTTCCGAAATAGTGGATTCATCACTAAATAAAGTCATGACCTCTCCAAATCCACTTTCATAAATATAATCATCATAAATAAGAGGCATGCTTTCATCATAATAAATATTCTCATCAAAACTTGGGGGACTAAACATATCATCTTCAACAAACATAGCTTCCCCAAGCTTGTGGCTTTGCATATCATTAACATCATGTATATTCAAGGAATTCATACTAACAACATTGCAATGATGCTATTCATACAATCTAGTACCGAACATTTTAATGCATTCTTCTTCTAGCACTTGAGCACAATTTTCCTTTTCATCATTCTCACGAAACATATTAAAAAGATGAAGCATATGAGATAAGCTCAATTCCATTTTTTTGTAGTTTTCTTTTATAAACTAAACTAGTGATAAAACAAGAAACAAAAAGATTCGATTGCAAGATCTAAAGATATACCTTCAAGCACTCACCACCCCGGCAACGGTGCCAGAAAAGAGCTTGATGTCTACTACACAACCTTCTTCTTGTAGACGTTGTTGGGCCTGCAAGTGCAGAGGTTTGTAGGACAGTAGCAAATTTCCCTCAAGTGGATGACCTAAGGTTTATCAATCCGTGGGAGGCGTAGGATGAAGATGGTCTCTCTCAAACAACCCTGCAACCAAATAACAAAGAGTCTCTTATGTCCCCAACACACCCAATACAATGGTAAATTGTATAGGTACACTAGTTCGGCGAAGAGATGGTGATACAAGTGGAATATGGATGGTAGATATAGGTTTTTTTAATTTAAAAATATAAAAACAACAAGGTAACTAATGATCAAAGTGAGCGTAAACGGTATAGCAATGATAGGAAACAAGGCATAGGGTTCATACTTTCACTAGTGCAAGTTCTCTCAACAATAATAACATAGATAGATCATATAACATTCCCTAAACATGCAACAAAGAGTCACTCCAAAGCCACTAAAAGCGGACAACAAATGAAGAGATTATGGTAGGGTACAAAACCACCTCAAAGTTATTCTTTCGGATCAATCTATTCAAGAGTTCGTACTAGAATAACACCTTAAGACAAAAATCAACCAAAACCCTAATGTCACCTAGATACTCCATTTTCACCTCAAGTATCCGCGGGCATGATTATACGATATGCCTCACACAATTTCAGATTCATCTATTCAACCAACACAAAGTACTTCAAAGAGTGCCCCAAAGTTTCTACCGGAGAGTCAAGACGAAAACATGTGCCAACCCCTATGCATACGTTCATGGGCGGAACCCACAAGTTGATCACCAAAACATACATCAAGTGGCACGTGATATCCCATTGTCACCATAAATAAGCACGGCAAGACATACATCAAGTGTTCTCAAATCCTTAAAGACTCAATCCGATAAGATTACTTCAAGAGGAAAATTCAATTCTTCACAAGAGAGTAGAGGGGGAGAAACATCATAAGATCCAACTATAATAGCAAAGCTCGCGATACATCAAGATCGTGGCATAGTGAGAACACGAGAGAGAGAGATCAAACACATAGCTAATGGTACATACCCTCAGCCCCGAGGGTGAACTACTCCCCCCTCGTCATGGAGAGCGCCGGGATGATGAAGATGGCCACCGGTGAGGGATTCCCCTTCCGACAGGGTGCCTGAACGGGATCCTGAGAGGTTTTTGTTGGCCACAAAGGCTTGCGGCAGCGGAACTCCCGATCTATCTTCCTCTTCGATGTTTTTAGGGCATGTGGGCTTATATAGGCGAAAGAAGTCGGTCGGGGGAGCCTCGAGGGGCCCAGGAGACAGGGGGCCACGCCCAGGAGGTGGGAGCGCCCTCCTATCTCCTGGCTTTCTCGAGCCTTCCCTGACTTGAACTCCAAGTCTCCTGGATCACATCCTTTCCAAAAATCACGCTGCCGAAGGTTTAATTCTTTTTGGACTCTGTTTGATATTCCTTTTCTTCCAAATACTGAAACATGCAATAAAACAACAATATGGGTTGGGCCTCTGGTTAATAGGTTAGTCCCAAAAGTAATATAAAAGTGTATAATAAAGCCCGTAATCATTCAAAACAGATAATAAAATAGCATGAATGCTTCATAAATTATAGATATGTTGGATACGTATCATTAGCCCCCGTTTCAACGATATAGTATATACGAAGAATTATCCTACTCTATACTATCGCCTCTAAAAACCTACAATATACAATGAAGAGACTAAGGCATAGAAACGAATAATAATCCTACACTATACAATAAAGAATTTACAACAGATTAGGCATTATGGTTCGGCACCAGCGATAATAAAGCGTACAGAAACAACAAATTCCGTACACTTGGCAAACAAAGCTGACACCTCATGGACACGCTTCAACAGAACTTGCCATTTGAACTATAATCTCGTCAAAAAATATAATTGGCCTGATTTAGATAGCACAAATTTTAGTCTGCAAAATCTCTAGTTCCTTTGTGATTACCTTAGGGTCTTGTTTCATATTTTTGACTCCTACAACTCCAGCCTCAACATTTTGATTACATGTTGAGAATCATATACACGTTGTCTTGCCACTTCTAGTCTTTGCTCGAGAACATCAACACATTCCAATTCCAACCCATAATCATTTGGTAACGGCCATGCTGCACTGCTCTGAGATCTTTGTGTTGATGTCACTTCATCCTGAAATGTTTCTGTAAGTACACATGACTAGGGCACAAATATAGTTGCAACAGTGAAGCGAGCAAGACAACATGGTAAAACAGGACTAACAATAAATGTTACACATCATGAAGCATAAGCAAGTGATATTTTAAAAATTAAAAAAATGGTAGTCTGTGCAACCCGCTTACAAAAATCTCTCTTAGCTCACTAGAGGAGCATGCTGTTGGGGCCAAATCCAAAACACAGACAGGTTACAAATTTATACCACATGCAATTGCTGAACATTCTATATATATATATATATATATATATATATATATCTGTGTGTGTGTGTGTGTGTGTGTGTGTGTGTGTGTGTGTGTGTGCGTGCGTGCGTGTGTGTGTGTGTCTATACATCTGGGCTATTCTGTTTCAGGTAACAGAATATTATTCTGTTACCCTACTTGAACTGACAGTTTCATGTGGTTGTACTAATGATTTCGAGCGGTTGAACTGATGCTTTCGAGCGGTCTTCTTTACTTCAAAAAAAATTGCAATTTTTTTGTCAGAACAGGGCGTGTAATATATCATTCGAAAACTCTTGACAACTATATTTCAAGTATATTGAACGTTTTTGCAAAATCATTATGGTTTAAGAGCAGTTTTGAAAAAAAATCATTTTTCTAAAACTGAAAACGCGAACTATATTTTGGACTCAATTTTCAAACAGATTGTCAGAATTGAGCAAATAAGATGGCATTGGAAAGCTGGTGAAAATCCGCATCTTCCATATATCTATTGTTTTTTCTAAATCTATATGATTTAAAAATAATTTGAAAAATGGTGAAATTCTGGGCAAAACGTATTTTCACAAATTTTGCAAATGGTTTGTCGGATTGACGCAAATGATATGGCGTTGGAAAGCTATGGAAAATTCGCAACTTTTTCGTATTGATATGTTTTTCTAATTCCTTATGGTTTAAAAACGAATCCGAATATGGTCAAATTTTATTTTGAACGCGATTTTTTATTAAGTTTGTGGAAACGAGGCAAATAATATACAGTTGAAAAGATATCGAAAATACGAAACTTAGTCATGTTGACCGTTTTCTCAAATTCGCAACCGTTGAAGAGTAATTTGGATTACTGTGAGACCCATCGTGTTGTTTTTCCGTCAGAAAAAACAGAGTACTTGTACTGATCTACGTGTGTGTTTGTACTAATGTATTCTTCGGAGAGTAATTTTGAAAGGTTCTGAAAAAAGAGTACTTGAACTGATGTTTCCATGGGTTTATACTAAGCGTGTTTTCACTTACTAGACTTTGCTCTGTTTTGGGTAATATTTTTGCTCGTAAGTTTCCAACAGTTTATTGTATCGTCGCCCCTGTACTTGCATGGTTTATATCATCGAACTGAATGATATTTTTTTCAAAAAGAAAATGTTTTTTATTCTTTTTTTGAACTAAACATTTTTTTGCAACAATGTTATGGACTTCTTTTATTTTACGACTTGTACTTTTCCCATTTGAATTGCATGGGGTTTCTTTTTGCTTGAACTTTTACAAGTTGAATTTCTGTCATTTCTCTTGTTCCGAACGGACCACCATTTTAAACTTGTACTGATCAATATTTTTAATTCAACCATTTTTCCTTTGTAGAACGGACCACCGTTTTTGTTTGTACGAATCAGTTGTAGAACTTGGACGTCAACATCACAGAATTACACTTTGGACAGATCACCTTCTCCCATCTGGACTGACCACAAAACTTGCATCAGGAAACTCACAAAAACAAGGACGATTACAACGAGGTTGACAAGAATGTATGAACCATACCATTTTTAGCTCAATAAATACTATACACAGAACAAGCAGAACTCATTAAACAAGATGTTTTTGAAGTCCGGAATTGATTATATATAAAATTCCCCGCTTTTCATTATGAATTGATTATATATAAAAGTCCAGGATTTTTATGCAAAGTAACTTCAAAGAAAACAGGAGTGGAGCTTCATTTACAAGAATAGAACAGAAAATATGGTAGTTTCCATCCATACAAGGTTTTCCTCAAATGCTTAGTAAGGCATAACACAAACACCTGTTGTACTATAGGAAGAACAGTAAACCAAGGGGAAATTAGACATAGAAACGTTCATTAGGTGAACTCAAAAGCACACAAAACATGTACTAAAAAAAATAAAACATCCTGAGCACTCCATGTCGAATGGCCTCCTATTGTAGAGGTGAATGGATTGTGGTGGCATAGGTGAATAGTCTGATCGCTGCATCATCGCACGGCCTCGCGTGGCGGACGTTAACAACTTGTGGTGGTAAGGGTGAACTGCTTGAGCATTGCATCGTCAAACGGCCTTATGTGGAGGTAGTGAACGGCCTAGGCGCTGCGCACAGAGAGCGCTAGGCACGAGGCCGCAGCGGTTGCCGGCGACAATGGGTTGCACAATCATGGCAGTGCTCAGGTCGAACTTACGTGGAGATGGCCGCCAGCGGGAAGTAGGGCTTGCGCGACAGCGGGATGCGAGTCCCTTTTTTCCCATGCTTGCTCCACAACCTGATGGGGCGCGTCAGTGTCTTCAAAGTGGATGACATCGGAGGAAGGGCGGGAGCCAGGGGAAGACCTGTAGAAAAATCAGAAGAGAAATTTTAAGGAGAAGAAGATTACAAGTTGCAAGCATTGAAGAATTAAGTTCCTATGCCTAGTAGCTATGCATGTTTTAAGTGAAATCTCGACAAAAGTAATTTCGTACTCCCCATGTAGAATACCTGGACTTGCTGTCACATGTGTTCTTTCTGTCACATGTGTTCTTCATACAATACTAGACTGATTTTATATATCTTTATAACAATACTGGACTATTTTTTGTTTTTTGTATGAACAGTTTGTATAATACATACTGTACCATAGTATATCCTATGGATATTCTTCATCATAAAGGACCACATCGGCCATCATTTCAAAAATGAACTTAGAACGGAAAATGGAATTTACTTTCAATCTCGATAGCGAGCCTCTCAAGATCATGATCTGCAAGGAAAAAAATGGAGCAATATTGGTAAAAAAAAGCATACAAATGAGATGAACTATCACATGCAATAGATTACTTTCTTTCTTTCAGGAATAAAAACAAACATCCACGGAGCACAAAATGGAACCCGTCGGCAAGTAGATGCAAAAAATGGTTGCCAAACTAACAAGATGCAGCCTAAACCAAAAGAATGGTCTTGAACTGTAATTTAGCAACCATTTTTTGGATCCATTTAAACTAAAAGGGAGCTCCTTTTTTCACCTACAAGATGAATTTAAAAAGCACACAATGTTGATATGAAGAACCACCATATGTCGAACTGAACATACACAAGAAAAGGACCGGCAGCCAGTCAACAGATGTCAACTGAACTACCAGATGTCAATATATAAATTGATGTTTTTTGCAGGTTTTTGGGAATTGGAATTCATGTTTTGTAACTAACTAAAAGTTATAAATAAGTGTACTGCTCCATAAGAAATGTTATTACTGCATATGCCCAAACTATTTAGCTTCTATTTGACAACAAAGAAACATCAAAAAGGATTATTTATGTTCTTTTAGGCATATAAACAAATAGCTTGAGAGCAACAAGAATAGTGCAAGTTTTCCAATGCAAACTGAACAAGGTTTACCAAGCATAAGAACAAAAAGGTAGAGTGCACCCAATTGGTTCGGGCCTCTTTTCTAAACTTTGTGCATGCTAGGTAAAACAAACGAGGATTCAGCGATCAAAATATAAATTTAATCACACCAATTGGTAGAGAGAGACGTAACGACACAAACACAGTCAATCTTTGAGAAGATAGAGAGTTGTAGTTATGGATGTTGGTGTCCCCCCCCCATGGTTACTCAATTTTTCTTCGTCTGGTGTTCCATTCCAGTGTACCAGAAGCTGACCTTCAGGAGGTGGCGAAGAAGAACGGCCGACGACCAATGGTGACCAATGGCCATAGCCACTCATAGCGTGACGGCCGATGAAGACGACAATGTCCAACAACTTCCCTATCCTGGCTCATTGTGGGACATGCATTGGGCCAACAAAAAAAGATGACTGAAAATTTTGTCACAGCATAATTGCAAATCAACATGTAGCTTCTTATACAACGGATATCTACCCTACTAATCAACATATGCATGTATGATACATACCAAATTGGTTGAAGATGATTACCAGAACAAAATGGATGCTATTTTCATATTTGAATTTCTACTAATTTGACTTGTGAACCGGAAGTAGATGGACGGAAAACTAGGAACTATTATAAATTTTCTATTCAATATTAAACTGAAATTATTTTTAAACACGCACACTGCACTGATTCACCTTTCCTTTATGAACCAATGATAAAATACATACTGGGCTACTACATGGGGGCTATCGATTACATGAATCACGCCGAGTTGGACTATGGAGATGGACGTCCTCGACCCCCCGTGGTTCCTCAGGTCGCACTGTTTTACCAGTGAAGCAGAGGCGATGGAGTTGGAGCGGGGCACACCAACAGCAGCGAGATAGAACGGCCGAGGATTGTGGCGTTGAACTTCCTACACGCGGCAGCGGCGCATCGATACAGTGCGGGCGGCCATCCCGATGCCAAGAGCTGTGGGAGGTGGAAGCACGGGGTAGCCACTAGCGTCGTTGGGAAGGGAGGTGACAACCGGCGGGGTGGGGAAGGGAGGCGACGACCCGTGGTGTGGGGGCGGAGGCGGCGGCCGACGGCGTGGGGTGCGGAGGTGGAGGCCCGCGACATGTGGGTGGAGGCGGCGCCCGACGGCGTGGGGGGCAGAGGCGGCGGCCTGCGGCGTGGGGGTGGAGGCAGCGGCCAGAGGAGTGGGGACGGAGGCGGCGACCTGCGGTGTGGGGTGGAGGCGGCGCCCGACGGCGTGGGGGGCGGAGGCGGCGGCGGTGGAGCGGTGCGTTGCGAGGGAGGGAGCGATGGGAGGGTTGCAGGCCTTTTTCTTTCTTTCTTTTTGGTGCATAGTGTTTGGGCATTGCAAAAACGGATCTGGCCCTATATAGAGCCGGGAGTAACAGAATATTATTCTGTTACTAGTAACAGAATAGTCCAGTCCTATTTCTATATATATATGTATATCTTGCGTATAAGTAAGCAACCAGTTGGCCATTCTATAGCTCAATTAACTAGCTGTAATAGTGTGTGCCATGTTCCAGAAGAGTCTTAGGGAACATAATGAACAACAGAGGGATTCATACAAATCTACTACAACAAGCAAAACTATGAAATCATTAGCCTCGTATAAACTAGATTGTGAGCCTCATGCAGTAATAGTTGGTTAATAGACTTCAAAGCTTCAGGCACACTTCGCTAGAGTAATTAAATGGTAAGGCCTTTAATTATGTCAACTATAGTTATACAAGTACCCTACATCAGGCATCATTGTTTGGGCATCTCATTAACTGAGGACAAATAAAGCAATTGAAAAGAGCAATTTAACTATGCCTGAAATAAACAAGCAATTGAACTGTTGAGTTGGTAGCATGCATAGATGCACGCCTCAATAACATAAATGGCCTAGATTCATTTTACTATATTAAGAAACAAGTAATGCAATATTGTTTGACCCTATGAAGTATCTCGACTAGTATGTAATCAAGATCTTAGTAATGATAGGGAGGTTAATGATGTGAATATGCATTTGGTTATGACATTTATGACATCGACAACTCTACCATAGCAGGAACCAGTTTCACATTGTTCAGTACTATAAGATGTAATGAATGAACAAACACATTAAAATGTGTTTACATACCTCTTATTTACAAAGAAGTTAGAACATCTTATAGTAGTGAGCGGAAGAAGTTTTAATAAATGGCCCAATGTCTGGGTTACAGGTGAAGAACCCTATGCAAGCACAATGTGAGACAAATAGGATGTCCTAGTAATTGTAATACATTGACTTCCATAACTGGTTGAACAGGCTCAGCACTGCTCCTCCTTCTCTTGCAAGGCTCCTTCCTAACATCTTGTACTTGGAAATCCTCAATCTTATCTTCATTGCACCGCCTCTGCAAGGTGACACAAACTAGTTACTAGTCTCCTTGGATGATAAATATGCGTACTTTCTAGTCTGTGAACAACACCAAAGGATGAGTTTATAACAAAAAACCACCACATAATGAAACATGCCACATCTCTTGCACACAACTAAATGATCATTTATTGTGTCTGCGATGTGTAAAAACTAGGCATACCTTCGAACTGGACCTCCAGGTACTCTTTGAAAGCCTACTTTAGTGTACAACCAAACCTTTATGTCACCTATGAGTTATACAAGCCCCCACTATAGCAACCCTTAGTGTTTAAATCGTGGACAAGCTCTGTTAGGTCAAGAACAGCAAGTAATCAAACCAAACAGTCCTAGTATGGCTGGCTAATATTATCATGGGAAACCACGGCCACCTATGGGACCAAGGGTCCCTTGCTGGTTTGGCAGGGGGATGTCACGTCGCACAAAGAGCAGAAGATCGTGGGGCAACATGACAGAGATCACACGGGCAATTTTACCCAGGTTCGGGCCACCGTGAGGCGTAAAACCCTACTCCTGCTTTAGTGGATTAATGGTGGAAGAATGGTGGTGAGGTGCAGTACACTTGCTCGGTAGGGTTGCCTATGGGCGACAGTGGCGACGCGCATATGAATGTGTGGAATCCAATCTTCCAACCCTTTCCATGGTCACCATGGGCCTCCTTTTATAGGTTAAGGGGTCACCACAATGGCAAAGTGGTCATTATGCACTAAAGATAGCAAAGAGTGTTGTCATACCTAACCCTGCAGGCTGCCAGGGCACATTAAATGCACCACTCAATGTCACATCGTCTTTTTCCCGGCAAGGCTTGCTAGACAGTCTTGCCAGCTTCACACCTACTCGCTTGACATGTCGCAGGACAGGTGTCATTCGTAGGCGTTTCCCGTAGAAAGAGGCTACCATGTGGCGAGTGGCTGCCACTTAATCACTTTGCGGCTCGACACCGCACTGATTGACGACGTGGGTCGTGGCGGAGTGGTTGGGTGAGGTGGTTTTTGCCTTCGTGAGTCCCGGTAGTCCCTTCCGGGACGTCTTGGATGTTTTCTTCCGGGGGCGACCCCGCTCTCGCCGAGCTCGTCTGCCCAGCAATGGAGGTTTTTCTCCTGGTGGTATCTTTCTTCTCTGGCTTGACCTTGGTCCTCTTGATCTGCATGTTAGTCCTTCAAACATCTTGGTCTCCTATACTCTGGCATGGCCTGGCACCATAATCTTGTTCCGGTGCCTGTGCACAGTCTGGGAAATAGACCCAGGGTTTGTTGCACCGATGGAAGCCCCCGGGCCTGCGCTGATCGCGCCACCGAGCATCGTCGGGGTAGGCCCTAATAAGTGCATAGGCAGGGGCGCCAAAGAGGCAGGTCTCTTATAGTCTTCTTTGCTTCTTCATTAATATTAAGCCTAGGCCAGTTTCCTGTTTCTCCGCGCATCACGCGCAATGCTATGGAAAAACTTGGATCGTGGCCCACGGACCGCCCACCCCCCCTATGATCACGGGGCGGAAACTGCCATCCACTTGCATCCTGTCTCACACAGACCTGCCACGTGTTCCGCATGCATTTGGCATGGTAGGGGGTGGATTCGGAGAGCGCGGGAGCGAGTGCCATGGTCGAAAACCAGGCATTGATGGTTGGAGCAGAGGTCGGCCCTAATTCTTAGAACCACGGAAGGCGCAAGGAGGTCGTATTGGAGGAGTGGGGCGGCCGTTCCCTGCATGTGAGGCCAGCCCCCTACCTCATATTCCTACAAGAGGGGGCAGGAGGATTGCATTTTCACACACGCTTCTTCTTCTTCCCCTCCGCAATCTTTCCTTACTAGCCATGGCGAGAGGATGAGGTCGTGGTGGTGTTCTAGCGGAGGCGACGAGGGCTTCTACTCGACAGCGCATCCCCCCTCCTGTGGTGGTGGAGAGCACCATGGGAGGAGGAGGGAGGGGCGAGGCCGAGGTCGCCCTGGTGCTTGAGGAAGAGGAGGACGGGGTGGCGCCTCGGCTGTGCTTCGACCCGCGGCTCTTTCTCCAATGGAAAGCCATGTTGGTGATAAGCCTCAAGAATTCACCATCAGGCTAAACAAACCTCCGTGCGGCCATCTTTGCCTCCCTTCTCCATTCGCGTGGTAAATGGAGCTCGAATAGCCACGCGCTCTGTGGTTGCATATGAGGGGCTGTGGAAATGGTGGCATGTGGGTGGGTGTTGAATTCCCAGCCCTTCATGTTATGTACCTCCATCGTGGTTGGAAAACCTTTGCTCATGCTCACAGCTTCTCGTAGGGGCACGTTCTCCAGTTTAAATTAATGAAGAGCAGGCTGCTCTCCGTCAAGATCTTTAGGCACTCAGGACCTTGCTTAGGGTGCTGCGCGGAGAGCTCAAATGACGACGAAAGCTCCTCCTAGAGCCAAAGCGACGAGGAGGATAGTGACAACAATGTTGACAGTAGCGGGCGAGAGGGCGAGGACTGTGACTCCGGCTGAGTGTCGCCTGCACCATCTTCATCAGGTGGCAGCACCATCATCTGCACTTGCATCTCCTTCCCGGCAATGCGATTTGTCGGGGAGTTGGACGGAGGGCTGGAGATGGTGCCTCCCGGCTTCCTCCAGCAGCCTTCCAGCTAGACCCCGGTAGGCTTCCTCTCGGGCAGTAGCTCCGTTAGCCCTACCACGTCCTGCTGGCCCTGGTGGTGACGGTTGATGGGTCACCTCTGCCATGCTCTCCATCGATGCTTTCCCTGGTGCTCCCCCGCCCCTGTCAGGCTACCTCTCCTGGAGCCCGACGGGAACAGGCTAGGCTTCTGCCCTCCTCGCCTTTGACTGTCGTGCCTAGAAGGAGAGGGACAAGAAAGGGCATCACGGGGCACTTATCTTTTTTCAATCTTAAACTTGTAGTCACTTGCCAAATTTTAATTCAAATAATGTAATCTCTAGAGTCCATGTGTGTGTTCTATAAGGCTTGTACTTGTAGGACCGACATATTAATGAAAAAGATGAACTTTGCCGGGAACCCGTGCATGTATATGTCCATGCAGAGGTGAAAATGCCTCTTTATTGTAACAAATGAGTTTTCCCTGGCAGGCTATCCTGCCGGTACCCTTTTTATTTGGTTGTTGGGGACGTGAGCCTACCAGACAAACAATAAAGGGACCAACCCCCCCAACTCCTTTTCATCAAAGGCCACTGCGGCCATCTAGGCTGAAGTAATGTTCGAGCCAAGGGTGGGAGCACCTAAGTTTCAAAGAGCGGCGAGGTTTTCTCATGCACAAGTTTTAGCTTACAGAGCACTTGTGGACAAGAGGTAGAACTTATCATTTTGGCTTGCCGGGGATCTCAGTGCTGGTCCATCTCCCCAACTCCTTGTAGAAGCCAAGTTCACGACAAGAACCTGCAGCTTCATGCAGATGAGAATGATGCAGGATGCGATCCTATCTATATGCGCATGCAAATGCTCAAGAAACGCTTATGCAATGCTCTTGGAATGCTTATGCATGGATGGAACTTGGTCGGGGGGCCCCAGCGCTTCATTTATTTCTTTGTTGCTCAGGGTCATCGCCTGGCTTTCTACAAGGGGTTACATGCAGCTGAGACAAGGCCTGTACAAAAGGGTGGCTGCCGGGCAGGGCCCGACAGCCGCTCCTTGTGGGTAGAACTTGCGGAGATGCTCAATATTCCATGAGTTTTGCAATTGAATGCCATCCCCGGTCTCCAGACGGACTACGCTAGGTCTGGTGACTCGTACTACTCGGTAAGGGCCTTCCCACTTCGACGTCAACTTGTTTGTACCCTTGGTGGACTGAACGCGCCTAAGGACAAGGTCTCCTTCCTCAAAACACTGGGCATGAACCCTGCGGCTATGATAGCGACGCAGGGCTTGCTGATAGCATTCAACACGCATAGCAGCCCGGAGACGGTTCTCCTCGAGTAGCATAGTGTTGTCACGCCGGTGCTGATCTTGCGCTACTTCATTGTAGACAAGCACTCGAGGCGACCCGTAAATGAGTTCCATGGGGATAACTACTTCTGCCCCATAGACCAGGGAGAAGGGAGTCTGCCCGGTATTCGATTTGGTGTTGTTCTGAGGGATGAAAGGACTACTGGCAGCTCATCGATCCACCGCCTGCCGTGCTTCTGCAGCGTATCAAAGGTTCTTGTCTTGAGTCCCCGTAGCACTTCAGCATTCGCCCTCTCAGCTTGCCCATTGCTTCTGGGATGTGCGACAGAGGCAAATGAGAACTTGCTTCCGAGGGTATGGACATATTGCATGAAGGCACGGCTCGTGAACTGGGTGTCATTGTCGGTAATGATCCTTGCCGGGACTCCAAAACGACACACCAGTTCTTTCAAGAACTTGGTAGCTGACTGAGCAGTCACCTTTCTCATGGCAGTCACTTCCGGCCACTTTGTAAACTTTTGATAGCAACAAACAAGAATTCAAAGCTCCTGATTACTCGGGGGAAAGGGCCGAGGAAATCGAACTCCCAGACCGAAAATGGCCATGATAATGGGATTGTCTAAAGAGCTTACGCAGGCAGGTGGATGTTCTAGGAATGGAACTGGCAGGCTTCACATTTGGTGACTAGTTCAACTGCATCTTGGAGGGCTGTGGGCCAATAGAATCCTTGTCGGAATGCTTTCCCAACCAATCCCCTTGATCCAATGTGGGAGCCGCATATGCCTTTGTGTGTCTCAGCCAGCAGTTCATTTCCTACTTCCTGGCAGTTGCACTTCTATTTCACACCGTTGGGCCTCCTTCTGTACGGAGTGTCATCTACAAACTGATAGACACTGGCCCTCCGGGCTTCTCTTTCAGCTTCATCTTGGTCATTGGAGAATTAAACGGTTTGAAGGAAGTGAACTATGTGCCTAGCCCAAGTTGGATCCTGGGGCTCGGCAACGAGGAGTAGCGGCACCTCCTCAATTGCGGGGGCACATTCCTCGTTCGTAGGGACCATGGGCCCGGCTTCAGGGTGCGGTCCAGCAAGTTGTGAGGAGTTTTTTCCGGCAGGGTCCCTGCCAGGAGTGGAAGGCTCTACCGGGAGAGGCTTACCGGAGTCCATCTTTCTCCTTTTCCGGTCCATTATTGAAGGGGATACAGAGGGTTGAGTAAGATGGAGAACAAAAGTGCCTAATTCCACAGGAAGCTTTTGTGCAACACACTTTGACAAATGATCAGCTATGCTATTTTCCGCACGGGGTACGTGCTCTGTTTGCAATTTGTCAAAGTGCTCCTCCGATCTCCTCACTTCCTCAACGTATGCCTCCATCAATGGACTTTTCTAATCCTTGTTCACTTGTCTCACCACAAGTTGTGAGTCTCCTCGAATGATCAGCTTCTTGATTCCCAACTCTATGGCAATCCTAAGCTCGACAAGGAGCCCCTCATACTTTGTTGTATTGTTGGTTGCCTCTTCCCTGGCAAAATGCATCTGGACAACGTACTTCAAGTGTTCCCCTGAGGGGGCGACGAGAAGCACGCTAGCCCCTGCACCTTGTAGGGAAAAAGCACCATTGAAATACATAATCCATTCTTGGGGCGCCTCCTTGCCAGGGATAGTTGTTTCTTTCACTTCCTCGTCAGGGGTTGGCATCCAGTCCACAATAAACTCTGCCAGTGCCCTACTCTGGATCATTGATTTGCTCTCAAATTTCAGACCAAAACTGGACAACTCCAAAGCCCACTCCACTATTCTGCCGGTAGCCTCAGGGTTTCAGAGTATCCTTTGCAACGGGAAGCGAGTGACAACCGTGATCTCATGGGCTTGGAAGTAGTGGCGCAGTTTCCTTGAGGCCATGATGAGACCAAAGATCAACTTTTGCACGCTAGAGTACCTCGATCAAGCCCCCTGTAGTAAGGAACTGATGAAGTACACTGGGTGTCGTGGAATTGTCATGTCAGATGTCCTAGTGAAAAGACTTAGTCGTGGAGCCATCGCAACTAGGAAGCTTGAAGGGGTTAATCAGGACAAGAGACACGAGAGGTTTATACTAGTTCGACCCCTTATGATGAAGGTAAAAGCTTACGTCTAGTTGTGATTGGGATTATGTATGTCTCGATGACCAGGAAGCAGAATCGCTTAACCTAGCTCTCGAGCTGATGTTTCGTACCCTGAACCGCCGCCGGGTCGTCCCTTTATATACTGAGGTCGACGCCCAACGGCTCTACAGAGTCCTGGCCGGCTTATAGACTATATCCGGCTCGGTCTCCTAATATTTCTTGCCTTAAAGTACAAGTTACATGAACAAGGCGGTTTAACACTACGGGCCTTAAGTCACCTCTGGGCCTTTGGGCCTTTACTAAGCCGCCATCTTCAAGCTTGAGCTTCAGTCTTCAAGAATGCTTGTCAGTATAACCCGGCTACTTCTGGCGGGTAATACCTAGTAGTTATATCCCCAACATTAGGCCCCAGGCTGATTTGAACTAGTTCATGTCAGTCTTCACCACTTAAGAAAAAGTTCTCTGCTTCTTACTTAAGAAGGTTCATGTAACCCGCCATGACGTCATCCTTCGAATTTGTGATAACCCTCCATGACGTCACCTGTCATAAATGTATGCTTTGTCCAATACATCTCAATGGATCTCTGTCTTAATGTCCATCCCAAAATCGAGGCGCCTTTGTAGTTGGATAACTATGTTTTTCGGCCTCCTCGTTTTTCGCACCCACTTAACAGGTTTTTCCTTATAAGTAGACCCGACTAGGTCTCTTCTCATTCTCCGTTTCACATATTCTTCCTCTCGCCCCCAACTTCCACTGAAGCTCCGCCGCCGTCACCACTGCACCCTTCGTCCTCGTCGAGCTTGGCCGCTGCATCGACCTGATCTTGACCAGAGAACGGCAGCGCTCCTCTTCCACAGATCCTCCGCAGTAAGTTCTTCCCCTTTCCGCCCCATAGATCTGCATTAGGGCTAGCGCGTTCCTCTGTACGGGCACAGTTCATCCAAGCTTTTGCGTTTTTCTTGCCATGGCTTCGTCAGATCCAAAAGACCCCATAAATCTGATGCGGTTCGTATTCCACATCCATTTTGATTAACAGTAATCCTCCTTTGCTTGTAAGAAAACCTCATCACAGCATATGAACTTCTCCGCGCTCTGTTTTTAGGTCTAGTAATTATTCTTTTCTGAACCTTTGTTTGATCCAAAATAATTACTGCAAACTGTGAAACTTGTTTATCCTACACTTAGGAAAAAACCATAACTTGTTAGACTTGCCAGTCACGGCGGCTCTGAATGCCGGCTTAAAGAAATAATACTGACGGCTTAATAAACCCATGGCGGCTTAAGTAACCCGGATGTAACTATCCTCATACCATTAGGCCCCTTCATAAGTCGCCATACTTTATTCCACTAATATTTTTTCCTGTCCGGCTTATATTTGAACCGGCCTTATTTACCTTGTATTTTGGCTTTCAAACGTAATGGCGCCCAAGGCTCCTACCACTTGCAACTGGGTGAAATCCATTGTCACTGACAGCACTTTAGATGGCTTCATGAAAATCGGCTATCTGCCAAAGATAGAAGTCATGCCTTACCGTGCTCCTCACCCGGATGAAGAAATCCCTCAGCCCAAAGACAGAGAGGTGGTTGTCTTTACCGATCATATGAACCGGGGCTTTACTCCCCCTGGCTCAAAATTTTTCAGAGATGTACTGAAGTTTTTTGACCTTCGCCAACAAGACATTGGACCCAATTCCGTGTCTAACATCTGCAACTTCCAAGTGTTCATCGAAGTTTATCTTGGCGAAGAACCAAACTTACTACTTTTCAGAGAGTTGTTCTATTCGAACCGCCAGACAGAGTGTGCCAGCGGTCAGAGCTTGGAACTTGGTGGGATTTCAATTCAGCATCGCAGGGATGCACTTTTCCCCTATGCCAACCTGCCAAGCCATCCAAAAGATTGGAACATGACGTGGTTCTACTGCAAGGACACGTCCCCGGCTGACGAGAATCCTCTGCCCGGCTTTCGTGCCCTTCGTCTTGACACCAATCATCAACTGCCCGACAAGATTACATCCGCAGAACGCAGATCCCTCTCTCCTACCCTGGCCAAGATCAAAGCTCTATTGGGGAACGGGTTGACGGGCGTTGACCTGGTTCAAGTCTGGCTTGCTTGGCGAGTTATCCCATTGAGGCGCCGTACCGTATTAATGTGTGAATATATCGGTGCCAAGAATGACCCCCTGCGCCATAGCTCTGACGACTTACCTGCTCATGTTGTTGATGACATGACCAGATCCCTTCTCAATGAGACTCTGGAGGATTGTGGCAGAGTGGGTCTTGCCCCGTTCTGCAAAGACAACCCGGCTCCAAAGGTAGAAACACCCGTATAAAAATGTTTACCTTATTTTCTTAATGCTTCACCCATACTCATAATATACTTAATCCTTGCAGGTGGGTGATAAATTTTGGAAAGTTAAATATGATCATGAAGCGGCCAAGAAAGCCAGGAAAGAAAAGAAAGCCACCAAGAAAGAAGATGCCCAAAGGAAGGGAAAGAAAGCTACTGCTTCCGACTTGCTTCGGCTGTCAGACTCTTCTGAGTCAGAGGTAGCCCTTGACTCCCTTGGCTTACTCTTTAATCATCTTATTGACACTGATCATCAGCAGGAGGACACTAGGACAAGCCGTAGCAAGGCTGACGAGGTAACTATCCTTTCCTCCGACTCCGAGCCTTTGCCAAGACAGAAAATCCGCAGAGTGACCCGGAAAGTAAGATTTTCTCATCCTCTAGCTCATCACGATCCTCAATTTCTTTTGAAGCGGCAAATTCATGAGAGCCGGAGGTAGACCCGGACCAGCAAGGACGCGGAGCTGTCCTCCGGCTTACCAAATACTCCAAGGAAATGCCGAAACGAGGTTACCTCTATTCTAACTAAGTTTTACCCCTTGGCGGGTCTCTTTCGTCTACCACTCAATTCCTTGTCGTTGTGTACATACCTTAAGCCGTGCAAATATATACGCCAGAAATTAACTCTTCCGAGGATGCTTTTTACAGGCCCCAAAAGCTGAAATTTGAACCACAACATGCTGACAAAGCTGAAAGCTGTGTATACCTTGGTGGAACAATTGTACACCGGGTCACAATGCACACTTGCTTCGGTGGCCTTATCCAATGAGATGCCAACTCGCCTAACACGGGTCTTAAGTAAGCTTTCAGTCCTTCCGCAACGGATAATTGAATTGAGACGGTCAGCTGCAAGAGTCGGAGCAGTAAATGCTCTAAGACGGGCTAAGGCCTGGCTACCTGAACTAGACCCGGAGGATATCGCCAATGGTTATCCAAGTCTCAAGGAAGATGGCACACCGTTTGAGGATGCGGATTTCCTTGCCTGTGTCAAATAGGTACACCCCGTGGCGACTCTAATAGCCACTGAAGTAGATTATACCAAGTACCAGGTGGGTTATGATGAACAAAATCGAAGGATTCCGACACCTGAATATGACGTGACCAGTCTGATTCCCCCAATTCGTAAGCATACCTTTGCTCCTGAAGTTGACCCGGCCAGTCTTGTTGATGATAAAGCAGAATTTGAAGCCTTAAACAACATTGACTGGTCATCATCAACCTTCCAGGAAAAGGAGTAGAGCGCAAGCGCGGAGAGGGCTAACCCGGATGCTTCCGGCCAATCCTGAAGGTGAAGTTGTCATGGCGACTCATTACCTGGTGTAAAAATCAATGCAAACTATTTGGACTTAATAAGTCATGTAATAGGGTAGAGATAACTCTGTTGTGGCCATGCCATCGTGCATGTTTTGATGCTTAACATTTTTAAGCCGCCTTGTTATATTCGTGCACACAGTTGATCGTTGTTGAAAAAATTGTCCTTCAAATAAACTGCTAGGCAGGTCAAAGATGTCATCAAAATAATCATAGATTAGCTGGTTGATAAAAACACAGCTATAATAAAATTTTCCATTGGCCCCACCGGTTCATATGACCCAGCCGGTAAGGATGAAGATCCGATATTTGGATACCAGGAAAGTACATCGATGCTTAAGGGTTGGCGACTCATCAGTCGATATTGAACCGGGCTACAGATATTATACTTATAATTGTAAGCCTCAGGAAAAATCTTAAGTCAAACAATGGGGCTTTCAAAGATAACTTAAACCAAAAAGAGAAATAACAATGGCAAGGCTACTGATTCGAATACGATCAGTGAACTGTCCCAGAGGGGTTTAAACTAGGATTCGAATACGATCATGTAGCCCCCAATGGCTTGGGCATTGCGCCGATCAAGAGGGTACCGACAGCTGTGTTCTCTTTGGTTCGAATACGACCTATGTTTGAACAGGAAGCCCCCTAATGACCTTGAGAGTTTTTTAACGACTCTGATTCGAAAACAATCAAAGTCGGTTCCCAAACGGGGTTAAGCTATGATTCGAATACGATCAAGAAGCCCCCAAGTGAGCTCGGCTGTGTGCCAATCAAAAGGGTATTGACAGCTATGTTCTCTTTGGTTCGAATACGACCTATGTTTGAACAGGGAGGCCCCTAGTGATCATAATTTTTAACAGCTAGATTCGAATATGATCGTAAGCCAGATCAGAACTGGTTGAGCCGGATCAAATATGACCCGCCCCCGAGCGATCATGTGAGAAAATGATGATAATGAAAAAGACAAATTTACCTTGTGAGAAGGGAAAAAGGACAGAGGTCCTGCTTTATTATTTATCATAATATATACATTGGCAAAATATAAATACATCAGTGGAGCCTAAGGCTCAAGTGTAGTAGGGACGGAGATGAGCAATATTCCACGACCTCCGGGTCTCCTCCTCCGATTTACGCGAGTCTTTGTGCTCTCGAACGTCAATAAGGTAATATGACCCGTTGTTCAAGTTCTTGCTGACCACAAATGGTCCTTCCCAAGGTGGGGATAACTTGTGAGCATAAGTTTGATCCTGGATGAGCCGGAGCACTAAGTCACCTTCCTGAAAAGATCTGGACTTAACTCGGCGGCTGTGGTAACGGTGCAAATCCTGTTGATAAATCGCCGAACGAGCTGCTGCCAAGTCCCGATGTTCATCTAACAGATCAAGAGCATCCTGGCGTGCTTGTTCATTGTCTTCCTCCACATAAGCCGCCACACGAGGTGAATCATGACGGATGTCACTAGGGAGAACCGCCTCAGCTCCGTAGACGATGAAGAAAGGCGTATAACCCGTAGATTTGTTAGGAGTAGTGTTGATGCTCCATAACACAGAAGGTAACTCCTCAACCCAACAACCCGACGTCCGTTGCAAGGGGACAAAAAGCCGGGGCTTAATGCCTTTCAGAATCTCTTGATTGGATCGCTCGGCTTGACCATTGGACTGAGGGTGAGCCACTGATGACACATCAAGCCGGATATGCTCGCGTTGACAGAACTCCTCCATGGCGCCTTTAGACAGATTAGTGCCATTGTCAGTTATAATGCTATGTGGAAAACCAAAACGAAATATCACCTTCTTCATGAATTGAACCGCCGTGGCTGCATCACACTTACTGACCGGCTCTGCCTCGACCCACTTTGTGAACTTATCAACTGCAACCAAGAGGTGAGTCTTTTTATCTTTGGATCTCTTAAAAGTCCCAACCATGTCAAGCCCCAAGACTACGAACGACAAATTAATTGGAATCATCCTCAACTCTTGAGCCGGCACATGAGCCCGTCTTGAGAACTTGTGACAACCGTCACATTTACTGACCAGATCCTCTGTGTCAGCATGAGCTGACAGCCAATAAAACCCATGACGAAAAACCTTAGCCACGAGGGATTTTGACCCGGCGTGATGACTGCATTCTCCTTCATGAATCTCATGGAGAATTTACTGGCCTTCTTCAGGAGAGATGCAACGCTGGAAAGCCCCTGTAAAACTGCGATGGTGTAACTCGCCATTGACAATCGTCATGGACTTAGACCGCCGGGTTATCTACCTGGCCAAGGTTTCATCCTTAGGCAGTTCGCCCCGTGTTATATAAGCCAGATACGGCACCGTCCAATCTGGGATGATATGAAGAGCCGCCACCAACTGCGCTTCATGGTCAGGAACAGCCAAATCTTCCTCTGTTGGTAGCCTGACAGAAGGGTTATGCAAAACATCCAAGAAAGTATTAGGCGGCACCAGCTTACGCTGAGATCCCAGCCGTCTTAAAGCGTCAGCCGCCTCGTTCTTTCTACCGTCAATGTGCTCCACCTGATAACCTTTGAAGTGCCCCGCAATTGCATCAACCTCCTAGCGATAAGCCGCCATGAGAGGATCCTTTGAATCCCACTTGCCTGATACTTGCTGAGCCACTAGATCTGAGTCGCCGAAGCACCTTACCCACCTTAAATTCATCTCTTTAGCCATCCGGAGACCATGGAGCAAGGCTTCATACTCATCTGCATTGTTAGTACAAGGAAACATCAACGGGAGTACATAACAAAACTTATCACCCCGAGGGGAAGCTAAAATAACTCCAGCCCCCGAGCCTTCCAATTGCCTAGACCCATCAAAATGAATCGTCCAATATGTATTGTCCGGCTTTTCCTCAGGCATCTGCAGCTCTGTCCAATCATTGATGAAATCCACCAGCGCTTGAGATTTAATAGCTGTGCGTGGCACATATTTTAAACCATGAGGCTCAAGCTCAATGGCCCATTTGGCGACTCGCCCTGTGGCCTCTCTATTCTGAATATTATCCCCCAAGGGGGCAGAACTAACCACAATGATGGGATGGCCCAAGAAGTATTGCTTAAGCTTCCGGCTGGCCATGAACACCCCATAGACAAGCTTCTGCCAGTGAGGATATCGCTGCTTGGACTCAATCATTACCTCAATGATGTAGTAAACCGGCCGCTGAACCGGGTGCTCCTTGCCAGCCTCCTTGCGTTCCACCACAATGGCCACACTGACGGCACGTGTGTTAGCAACCACATACAGTAACAATGGTTCCTTGTCAATGGGAGCAGCAAGAACCGGCGGCTCAGCCAACTGTCTCTTCAGATCTTCAAAGGAAGTATTGGTGGCGTCACTCCAAGTAAAGCTATCCGTCTTCTTCATCATCTGATATAGTAGCATAGCCTTCTCCCCTAACCGGCTTATGAACCGGCTTAAAGCGGCGATACGACCCGCCAAGCGCTGGACATCATTAATGCATGCCGGCTTGGCCAGGGAGGTGATGGCTTTGATCTTCTCCGGGTTAGCTTTGATGCCTCTGTTAGAAACCAGAAAGGCCAAAAGCTTGCCTGCAGGCACACCAAAAACACACTTTGCCGGGTTAAGCATCATCTTGTAAACCCAGAGATTATCAAAGGTTTCCTTGAGATCATCAATCAAGGTTTCTTTCTCTCTAGACTTAACCACTATGTCATCCACATAAGCATGAACATTGCGTCCGATCTGATCATGAAGAAAATTCTGTACGCATCGCTGGTAAGTCGCCCGGGCACTCTTGAGCCCAAAGGGCATTGAAACATAGCGGAAGGCTCCAAATGGAGTAATGAACGCCGTCTTCTCCTGGTCCTTAACATCCATCTTGATCTGATGATAACCATAGTAAGCATCCAGAAAGCTCAAACGCTCACAATCCGCCGTAGCATCGATGATCTGATCAATACGAGGGAGAGCAAAAGGATCAACAGGACAAGCTTTGTTTAAGTCCGTGTAATCCACACACATACGCCAAGTGCCGTTTTTCTTAAGAACAAGCATGGAGTTAGCCAGCCACTCTGGATGAAACACCTCAATGATGAACCCAGCCGCCAAGAGCCAGGCCACTTCCTCACCAATAGCTTTCCTTCTCTCCTCATTAAACCATCGAAGAAATTGCTTGACTGGCTTAAACTTTGGATCGATATTAAGAGTGTGCTCAGCGAGTTCTCTCGATACACCCGGCATGTCAGATGGCTTCCATGCAAAAATGTCCCGATTCTCACGGATGGACTCGATGAGCACGCCTTCCTATTTGGGATCCAAATTAGCAATGATACTGAACTGCTTGGATGAATCGCCTGAGACAAAATCGACAAGCTTAGTCTCCTCCGCCGACTCAAATTTCATGACCGGCTCATGCTCTGTAGTTGGCTTCTTTAGAGATGTCATATCCGCTGGGTCAACATTGTCCTTGTAGAATTTTAACTCTTCCGTCGCGCAGACCGACTCAGCATAAGCCGCGTCTCCCTCTTCACATTCCAGAGCCACCTTGCGGCTCCCGTGCACCATAATAGTTCCCTTATAACCCGACATTTTGAGCTGCAAGTACACATAACACAACCGTGCCAAGAACTTGGCATAAGCCGGCCGCCCAAATAGAGCATGATATGTGCTCTTGATCTGAACTACTTCAACTATTAATTTCTCGGCTCTGGAATCATATTCATCCCCAAATGCTACCTCCAACTCTATCTTGCCGACCGGATATGCCGACTTACTAGGTACAACTCCATGGAAAACAGTGTTAGACTTCTTAAGGCTCTTATCAGTCAGCCCCATGCGACGGAAGGTCTCATAATAAAGGATATTGATGCTGCTGCCTCCATACATCAGCACTTTGGTGAACTAATATCCACCCACTTGAGGGGCCACGACCAGGGCTAAGTGACCCGGATTGTCAACCCAGGGAGGGTGATCCTCTCTACTCCATATGATAGGCTGCTCAGAACACCTCAAATAACAAGGGATTGCCGGCTCAACCACGTTCACGGCCCTCTTATGAAGCTTCTGGTACCGTTTACACAAACTGGTGGCAAACACATGGTATTGCCCACAGTTCAACTGCTTTGGATTGCTCTGGTATCCACCTTGCTGCTGCTGCTGACTGCCCTGGCCAGCCTGTTGGTTATATCCACCCTGGTTTCCCTGGGAATTTTGAAAATTGAGATTTGACCTGCCGCCCGGGCCATGAAAGCCGCCACCACCTGAGCCGCTCGGGCCATTGTTACCGTCAAACATGTTGGAAGTCTTGAACGCCTTCATAATCGTGCAGTTCTTCCACAAATGTGTAGCCGGCTTCTCCTTAGTACCATGTCTCGGACAAGGTTCATTCAACAACTGCTCAAGCGTGGGTCCTGACCCTCCAGACCGAGGAGGTGGCCTTCCCTTGCGCCGCTGGTTATGACCCTGTGCATTGGTGTTAGCCACAAAATCCAAGCTACCGCCATCCTTACGTTTGTTACCTCCTTGATTTGTCGGGTTGTGCTAAGAGCCCTTGCCGTTGCCATTCCCTCTTTCCCTTCCCTGCCTTATCATCATCAGACTCGGGATCCTTGGTACTATCAGAATCGGCGTACTTGACCAGAGCCGCCATCAGCGTGCCCATATCATTGCACTCCCGCTTGAGCCGCCCCAGCTTTTGTTTCAACGGTAAAAAACGACAATTCTTCTCCAACATTAAGACGGCGGAGCCGGTATCCATCTTATCAGATGAATGTATTATGGCCTTAACCCGGCGTACCCAATGGGTTGTAGACTCACCCTCTTCCTGCTTACAATTCATCAGATCCATGATCGACATGTGTTGCTTGCACGTGTCTTTGAAGTTCTGGATGAACCGGGCCTTCAACTCCGCCCATGAACTGATTGAATTAGGTGGCAGGCCTTTCAACCAGGTGCGGGAAGTTGCATCCAACATCATGGTGAATTACTTAGCCATTGCTGCATCAGTAACCTCCAACAGCTCCATAGCCATCTCGTAGCTCTCAATCCATGCCCTAGGCTGTAAGTCGGCTGTGTAATTTGGCACCTTCCTTGGTCCTTTAAAATCTTTGGGCAACCGCTCGTTACGTAGAGCCGGCACTAGACACGGGACTCCTCCAGTCCGGGTGGCTATACCTTCCTCAATAGAAGTCGCCGGATAAACCGGATATGGCTGATAAGCCGTCAACTGAGCCGCTTGCTCAGCCACCCGTTTAGCCTCTTGTCGTAGTCTCTCTTGCTCTACCAAGTTAATGGCCTCATGACGTGGCGGGTTACCACCACCTGGCTGGTCACGACATCTAACATTGCTTGATATGACCGCCAAATCCATGTGCCTGCTATAACTCGGGCTTCGGCTTGGACGAGGGGTAGAGTGGATCCTGTCTCGGCTGTATGAGTACGCCTCCTGCTGTACTAAGGCCGTCTGAAGAAGTTCCCTGACCCGGCAGGTATCAACTGCAGCCGTAGAGTCGCCATAAATTGGGAGAGCCGCCAATCGGGTTGCCACTGCTATCATGTTTTCCAATGGGTTGGAGTAATGACCCGGTGGTGTTGGTACACACTGAGGTGGCGCCATGTTCACACGGGGAGGTCCCATCACTGGTGACTGAAATAGTGCTCCGTCCCCGGGTGTCGCAACATGGTCCGTTCCTGTGCGCAGAGGGAGCCATGGCGGGTTGCCTGTCTGCGGGGTAAGCCACGGCGGGTTACTGGGCCCTGCTCCTGGTGTTTTAAAAAGGTTCCGAGGGTCATAAACCAGGGGAAGTCGAGACTGGGTCTTCTGATACCTTCTCCTAATGACCTCATTAGCCGCGTTCTGGTCTTGTGTAAGCCGGAAAGCGTGCGCCTGGATCTGCTAAGCCTGAACATCCAGAGCCGTCCGCTCTGCGGTTATCCTAACATCTTCCACTGCCAAGTCTTCCTTAGCTTGCGCCATATCTAATTTTAACTGTGCCACTTCCGCATCATGACTAGCTTGATCCGCCGGGCTGACTACGACGGTTAATAGGGTGGTTAGCTTGTCGGTGAGATCCATTAACACCTGGACCGGTGAACGCACAGGGCCTCCTGCCCTGGCTATAGCTGACCTGGAAGTTACGGCTGCTGCATTTGCGGAGTCTTGGATGGGTTGGGTGCCGACCATGAAGATCCCGACCCTTCTCGGTGGCTCAAGACAATTCGGAATACTGCTGCCATCGGAACAGCCGCCAAGCCCGCCATCCTGCAGTTGGTACAAGAGTCTGTCTCACCTGTGGATGACTCACCGTCAGAGTAGATGGCCGCCTCACCACGAGAGGCAGATCCTTTAGAGAGTCCTCCATGGATGCACCCACGAAGGCACGCTTCATAGCCGACAGAGCCTGTGCGGGTCTCGCACGCTGAGCCGTCTCGACGAGGTCGGTGCAGATGTCCGGCTCAGGGCCCGGCTCACCGATCTTGCTGATGAAGACGTGGATTCCGCCGAAGGGGACCCGGTACCCGTACTCAATTGAGCTGGCCTCGGGGCCCCAGCCTGCGTCGTCGATGTAGAGCTTGCCGCGACGACTCTTGGTCATCCGGCCCACAGCGTATCCCTTGATCCCTTTGAAGCTTCCCTTCAAGAACTCAAATCCACCGTGCGCTGGCCCCATGGTGGGCGCCAACTTTCATGGAGTTGTCACGTCAGATGTCCTACTGAAAGGACTTAGTCGTGGAGCCATCTCAACTAGGAAGCTTGAAGGGGTTAATCAGGACAAGATACACGAGAGGTTTATACTAGTTCGGCCCCTTACGATGAAGGTAAAAGCCTATGTCTAGTTGTGATTGGGATTATGTATGTCTCGATGACCAGGAAGCAGAATCGCTTAACCTAGCTCTTGAGCTGTTGTTTCGTACCCTGAACAGCCGCTGGGTCGTCCCTTTATATACTAAGGTTGACGCCCAGCGGCTCTACAGAGTCCCGGCCGGCTTATAGACTGTATCTGGCTCGGTCTCTTAATATTTCTTGCCTTTACACTCTGTCGGATGTTGGGTTCCGGCAGACCCTTAAGGTTCGAACTCTAGGGTGTGCGCGAAGATCTCCCCCTACCAATCCATGTCCGATCGCCTCGCGAGAATCTAAGCTAAACGATGAACAACACGAGGGACACAAGATTTATACTGGTTCGGGCCACCGTTGTGGTGTAATACCCTACTCCAGCGTGTGGTGTGGTGCATTGCCTCAGGGGCTGATGATGAACAATACAAGGGGAAGAACAACCTCGCGAGAGGTGTTCTTGGGATGGTGCTATGAACTACTTGGGAGAGTTCGATCGCCTCTCGATCTGATGGGGACTCTATGAGATTCAAGATGCCTTCTACTGTGGTGGCTAGCTCTATATATAGAGGCCCTGGTCCTCTTCCCAAATATTGAGCGGGAAGGGCGCCAACAATGGCCATTTTGAAGGGGAACATCTAGTACAAGCTATCCTGAGTAAAGTTGGTCTTCGACTGCCAAAGGTACTGGAGATGACGCTGTCTTGGGCTCCACGGTGACCTGCATCCTGCCGCTCCGCTGGTCTTGGTCTCATTGCATCGAAATGGTAACCTTTGCCTGATGCCTCGGTACTCTGTGCCTATGCTTGCTCCCTTTGCACCAAAGAGGAAACAAGGATGCTGCGCGGGCCGGTGCCCGCCTGGCGCTCGCCTGATCTCGATCGTCATTGCTTGCATCGCGAGCACCTCGCGAGGTACCCTTGCCTTGATCTCTCCGCCTCCTTGCGAGCCTGCCTGGTGAGGCCGCTCCTGAGGAAGCCTTGCATCGTCCGCCCCGCGAGGCTTGGCCCCTCATGAGGGTCTTGAGTTTGTGTTGATGAAGATGGGCCGTACTGGGCCACCACTTGAGCCACACCGCATGCCCCAGGCAGGCAAGTCTAGGGACCCCCGTTCCCAGAACGCCGACAGTAGCCCCCGTGCCCAAGGCGTGCTCAGACTTGGCTTAGTGGAGAAGCGAAGGGGCAAGTGCGGAGTGCCGCGGGCCCCAACAGCCTGCAGCCTTGGGTGCCGCGTGGTGGTTGATTGGACGTGGGCGTCTTCGCTTCCCCACGCTGCCTCGACAACTGCCCGACTTGACAAGTCCCTGCATGCAAAAATGGGTCATGATTACGTGCGATCGTGGAGGCCGACGGTTGGCCTCCTCCGAACTATAAGTATGGACGGGCAAGAGCCCCCGCAGTCCATCTCTTCCTGCTTCGCTCCTTCTTCCTCGCCCCTCCTCCATCTTCATGCCAATGGCGCCGATCCGCCGGTTATCAGTGGAAGAGAAAGGGAAGGCCCCCCGAGAGGGTCCCGACCCAGTCCCGCCGAAGAAGCGTCCGTTCCCCGGCCGCCGTGACGAGGTCGCGCAGCAGGAGACATCGAGGCCTTGGTACGAGTGGCCACCGCCTAGGTTTCCGCTGCCCTTGTACGCTCGGGCTGAAGGCCCTAGAGAAGAAGATGCCGAGCGGCACCGCATGCGCCGCCGGCGACGCCGACGAATCACGGCGGTGCGTGTCCTCGCCCCTGCAGTCCATGCCGAGGGCTCTTCTCGCGAGCTCGTGCTTCACGCTGCCATGCCTCCAAGCTCTGGTATTCGCCTTCCTCCCTTCTTCGCCTTCGAGATGCCGTCGAGAGGGCCTCTTGAGCTCTGGCTGTAGCACGCTGGCTGCAGTACCCTTGCGACCGGAGCGGAGGTTCAGGTTGTTGCCCCGGGCATGGTCTACATGACCCGGGGCGGGGGCGAGATCGCCCGGGTTTTGCCGAACAGGAGGTGCCCTCATGATTCATTTTGAATACGACGGCGCCTCCTTGATGTTCTTCAAGGTCTTCGACCCAGAAGGACGCCAACTGGAGTGCTGCCCCAGGGAAGGTGGCCGGGGCATCGAATTGGCGATGGCTAGGCCTGCCAACCGCTTCCCCAGCAGCTCCTCTGGTAGCAGCAGAGAAGCTGGAGGGCCAGTGACTCTCCCGAGCTTCTCGTGACTCCGGAGACGAGCGACGACAGCTACGAGCCCTCGAGCTCACGTCGTGCTCGGAGTAGGGCTGCCGCATCGGGACGCCGGCGCGGCTGATCTAGATGGGGTTGGCGCCGGCGCTTGGAGGCCCACTGTTGATGATCCCGTCGACCATGGAAGCGTGTGCAGTTTCCGTCCCTTAGGATTAGCACCTTTTGTTCCCTGCGAGGAGTCAAGAAAACACCCATGGGGGCATGTAAAGCGTCTGCTATGTCTTTTGTGAATATCATGCTTACTATGGAGTGGTGCGAGATGCTTGTCCTGTCCCGGCCCGGATCCCCCTTCCTATCCTCACGAGGGCCTGATGCACTATGCTGACAGGTCCCAGTCCCCAGGCAGGCTTCAGCCGTCGCTGCTATGCCAGGTCGCGATGCCATGGTCAAGGCTAGGAGGTGAGCGGCCCGAGGTCCAGTAAGAGCCCCCGAGGTGCGATGCTAAGGAGGTCCCCTTTAGTGCTCAAGCAGCCTCCGCTGGGCAAGAAAGGAAGGCAATGTCACCGTGACAGAACCGCAATAGGCAAGGGTTTGGTGTCGCGTTGATTTAACTTTTCTAGGAGCGTGACTTATCTCAGGAGCTTGGAGTTGTTCCTTGGCGAGGTGCCGAACCTGTGCGTCGGCAGCTGGGATGTCGTTGGGTCAGGCCCTCGTGAGCTTCTCCCCTCCTCCCCGCACTTTCCTTCATGCTCTATGTCCTCAGGTCCCAGCCCTCGAGCGAGCTCAGCCGCCGTTGGTATGACAGGTCGCGATGCCGTGGGTCAAGACCAGGGGGTGAGGGCTGGAGAGCCAGTAAGAGCCCCTGAGTCGTGATTCTCAGGCACCACCCTATTAACGCGCGAGCGGATCGCATGGGAGTGAGAGAGAGAGAGAGCTCACGACGCCCCACTCGTTATTCCTTAGGTGGACCCTGTAAACCAATGCGAGGAAAACAAGGACAACCATTACGGTTGCCAGCGAGCCATTGGTTGCTCTGAGGGAGTGATTGAGGCACTGAGGGCCTGGTGAGGTAGCGCCTTGCGGGGCTGCCGCGGCTAGAGCTCGACCACTCAGATTTGTCGACGTTGTAGGGACGGACCCATGCACAAGCATCGTGCCAGAGCGAGCGGCTCCAAAGGTAGGTGTCAATCGAGCAGGCGATTATCACAGGCAGGTTAAGCATGAAAAGGCAGTCCAACTTAGATAGATGCAAGGAAAGGCACACACCACTGGGTCAGGCCCAAGCGGCTTGGGGAAGATGCAGCCCGAGGGGCGCCCCCAACAAGGTAAGCTAAAGACATAAGCAAAACAGATACATGTCGCGGGGACAGACCCACGCGACCTAGGAATGATGCAGCCCTGAGGGTGCTCCCAGCTGAAATGAAACTCGAGAGATGTCACCTGATACCACTGCAGAGAGAGTGTTGGAGTAGCTGATGACGTGTGGTGAAGAAGCCAATCCTCACGAGTCTTCGGAACTCTAAGCCTCGGGAGGTTCTGGAGGTCCGGGCGGCTCGGCGAGATCCATCTCCATTTCCTCCAGGAATGCGCGGTGCCTAGCCACCTGAGCCTCCAGAATGCTCCTCATCAGACGCCAGTGAGCAGCAGACGCGTTCGGCAGGCAGAAAGGCATGCGAACATAGCTATGAGGAGGACCCTCGAAATACCCCACACGCGAAGTCCAGAAGCACTCCTGAGACGTGACTCGATTGAGCCCTGGGTAGTCGATGCAGACGTGCAGCCCGCCATCCTTGCCTAGATGGGGAGCTATGCTGGGTAGGCGGCGGCTGCCACGCATGACTCTCAATTTCTGCAGCTCTTGAGTAACCTTGGTGATGAACTCCTGAGGGTTGGGCCCTCCTTGCCTTATGCCTTCCTGAGGGAAGCGTGCCAAGAAGCACGCCTCCAAGTGGTGCCCGAGCGCTTCCCTCGTGATCTTGGCAAAGTCGGTGACCCTCCAGGAGAGAGCCCCCGAGCCTTGCCCGAGGAGGGCGCCGGGCGCGCCTTCCTATGCAACGGAGGGCGGTGCCCCTTGGATGGGCGCAGATCCTGATGTGGTGCCACCGGAGGTGCCTGCCTCCTGAGGCCTTGAGCTGGGTGATGTCTTCTTCTTCTTAGGAGCTGCTTCAGGGTGGTCTCCACTCTTGCTGTCTGGGTCCTCGATTGACGCGGCTTGGGAGGCACGCTCAAGAGAGCACACCGCATCCTTCTCTTCACAGGGGACCGTGATGACTCCGCCACTTCCTGGCATCTTGAGGACGTTGTAGCCATGGTGAGTCACTGCCATGAACTTGGCCAGGGCTGGATATCCGAGGATGGCATTGTATGGCAGGCGAATGTGGGCAATGTCGAAGTCAATGAGCTCGGTACAGTAGTTCTTGCGCTGTCCAAAGGTGACAGGGAGGCGGACCTGCCCTATCGGGATAGTGGAACCATCAGTGACTCCTAAGAAAGGCTTGGTCGACTGAAGCTAATCGTATGGCACTTGGAAATTGTTGAACGTCTCGACGGACAGGACGGTGAGCCCTGCTCCACCGTCGATGAGGGTCCTGGTAACTTGCACATTGCTGATGACTAGGGAACAGATCATTGGGAGGACACCGGCTGTTGCCACGCACTTGAGCTGATCTGCTGAGCTGAACATGATGGCGCACGTGGACCACCTAAGAGGGCGCGTGGCCTCGAGCTTGGGGAGGACTGCATTCACTTCGCGAGCAAACTGCTTGAAGATGCACTAAGAGGCTGGGGCCTGGGCGCCGCCCAAGATGCAAGCAATAGCACGCGGCTCCTGGAAGCCCCTAGCCCCCTCGTCCTGATGATGATCGTCATTCCTTCTTGGCGGTGGTGGTAGAGGAGGAAGGCCTGTGTTGCCTTGTGGGTGATCCTCACGAGGCTGATCCCTCCAAGCCCCCTCGCGAGGCTAGTCATGCCAGTGGTCCTCGCGAGGCCGGTCACGCCACCCTTGGCGAGGGCCACGGTTGTCCCATCGTCCTCCACCTCTTCCTATGCCTCGGCCGTAGCCCCGATCGTTGCACTCAGGGCGTCGGCCAACACGGCCTTCTCGCACGGCTCTGAGCTCTTGGCATTCGTTGGTGTTGTGGGTATGGAGATCGTGGTACACACGGTACCGGCTGCCCTTGGATGACTCTGGCTGGTCCCTGCCGCGCTTCGTATCCGGCTCTGCTGCGAGCACAGCTGCTCCCTTGCGCTTCACATCCTTGGCCTTGGCTTTCTTCTCTTCTAGATCTGCGGCTGGGAGCCGAGAAGGGAGAGGCGTCCCTCCTCAGCCCTTGCGCACTCGGTCGCCTGGTTGAACAGCTCCAGAGACGTGCACAAATCTTTGTGGATCGCCATTTCCTCCTTCATCTTGATATCACGGACGCCGTCGGAGAACGCTGAGATGATAGCCTCCTCGGTCACCTTGGGAATCTTGAGGCGGGCGCTATTGAAGCATTGGATGTACTTATGCAACGTCTCTCTGGGTTGCTGCTTGATGCGGCGCATGTCACCCACGGCCGATGGACGGTCGCGAGTGCCCAGAAAGTTGGCGATGAAGCGGGTGCGCATCTCGTCCCAGGAGGACATCGTGCCAGGAGGAAGGTTCAGGAGCCAGGTGCGGGCACCATCATTGAGCGCCATGGGAAACCAGTTCGCCATGACCTTTTCGTGCCCGTTGGCGGCTTCGATGCCCAGCTCGTAGAGCTGTAGGAACTCCGCGGGGTCGGCAGTGTCGTCATAGCGAGGAGGCAGGTCCGGCTTGAACTTGCCCGGCCAGGCGACACTGCGCAGCTCGGTGGTGAAGGCGTGGCAGCCTGCGGTGGCCACCGGAGCTCTCTACTGACGCGGGGCTTGCTCCTGGGGATCCCCGCGCGCCGCTGCCTGGAGCAGCGCGGGTCTTGACGTGCCTGCGCAGGGATGCAGTCATGGCGTGCCGGTGCAGGAAGCACGTGATCACCTTCTTGTGGACGAGGGATTTCTTGGCAGCTCCTTTCTTGTCACGCGGGCGCCGAACATGGTGGATCTCGTCCAGGGGCCGCGCACCTTGGAGCCAGGGCACCTTCTTGGGGAGGAGGTGGTGGAGGCACCTCCTAGGCTACATCACCCGCGCAGGACGGAGGGTGAGGCAACGAGAGGGACGGCGCAGGGGAGCCCCCTGTGGCGCCGAGGAGCTCGGTGATGCGAGCGAGCCACTCCTCATAGAGGTCGTCGATGGGACGGTAGTGCACGAGCTCACGCGGCAGGAGCAACGCGGCGTGCGCGTCTGTGAGAGCGCGACGGGTGTGTTTGCTTGATGTTTGCATGCATTTTGCATCAATTCCATGGTTTACTTGTTTTGCTCATATCTTCTAGGCCGTAGCTCCGAACTAAATGAACTTTATATGTAACTTGACTAGAATTTCATGTAGATCATCTTGGTGCATCTTAACTTGCTATGTAACAACTTGAACATAAGGTTTATTCAGATCTGGACCAATTTCGAAATTTGCATATGAGGACTTACCGGAATTGTTACATGTTGTTTCCGGCCTCATTTAAACTTGCCTTGATGTGTTGTCCTTGTTTGCATCATCACTTGCCATGAGTAGCATCATATAGCCTTGTCATGCATCCTGCTTGGATGTGCATCATGTCATGTTTATGTGTTGCGTGTTTACCATGTGGTTTGCTTCTTTCCGGTTGTGCTTCTTCTCGATAGTTCCTATTTCGTTGCAGTCGTGAGGATTCGTTCGACTACGCTTGGTTCGTCTTCGCCCGTTCATCTTCTTCATGGACTCGTTCTTCTTCCTAGCGGGATTTCAGGCAAGATGACCGTCACCCTGGATCTCACTACTATCATTGCTATGCTAGCTGCTTCGTTATATCGCTTTGCCGCGCTACCTATCTCTTGTTGATCAAGCCTCCCAAACTGCCATGTCAGCCTCTAACCTTTTCACCCTTCCTAGCAAACCGTTAATTGGCTATGTTACCGCTTTGCTCAGACCCTCTTATAGTGTTGTTAGTTGCAGGTGAAGTCGAAGATTGCTCCATGATGGACAGGATTATGTTGGGATATCACATTATCTCTCATTTAATTAATGCATCTATATACTTGGTAAAGGGTGGAAGGCTCGGCCTTATGCCTAATGTTTTGTTCCACTCTTGCCGCCTTAGTTTCCGTCATACCGGTGTTATGTTCCTTGATTTTGCGTTCCTTACACGGCCGGGTGTATGGGACCCCCTTGACAGTTCGTGTTGAATAAAACTCCTCCAGCAAGGCCCAACTTTGGTTTTACATTTTCCTAACAACCTATAACTTTCCCTCGGGGTTGCAAACGCGAGGGTCATCTTTATTTTAACCCCCCCGGGCCAGTGCTTCTCTAAGTGTTGGTCCGAACTGAGCAGCCTGCGGGGCCACCTCGGGGAAACTTGAGGGTTGGTTTTACTCGTAGCTTGACTCATCCAGTGTGCCCTGAGAACGTGATATGTGCAGCTCCTATCGGGATTTGTCGGCACATTCGGACGGTCTTGCTGGTCTTGTTTTACCATTGTCGAAATGTCTTGTAACCGGGATTTCGAGACTGATTGGGTCTTCCCGGTAGAAGGAATATCATTCGTTGGTCGTGAGAGCTTGTGATGGGCTAAGTTGGGACACCCCTGCAGGGTTTAAACTTTCGAGAGTCGTGCCCTTTGTTATGTGGCAGAAGGGAATTTGTTAATGTCCGGTTGTAGAGAACTTGACACCAGATTCGAATTAAAACGCATCAACCGTGTATGTAACTGTGATGGTCACTTTTCGAGTGGGTCGAGAAGTGAACACGGTTTGTGTTATGTTTGACCTTAAGTAGTTTCAGGATCACTTCTTGATCACTTCTAGCTTCTCAATCGTTCCGTTTTCTTCTCTTCTTGCTCTTATTTGCGTATGTTAGCCACCATATATGCTTCATCGCTGCTGCAACCTCACCACTTTTCCTTTCCATACCCTTTAAGCTTTGTTAGTCTTGATACCCATGGTAATGGGATTGCTCAGTCCTCGTGACGTGATGATCATGACGCGAGAGCGATGTTTGCTTGTTTTGGAGTTCTTCTTCTGCTTCTTCTTCGATCAGGGGATAGGTTCCAGGTCGGCAGCCTGAGCTAGCAGGGTGGATGCCATTTGAGTTTCTGTGTGTGTTTCATCCGTATTCGGATGATGCTCTTATGTATGATGTTTTTGTATTCGTGTGGCATTGTATGCCTCTTGTATGTATCCCCGACTACTATGTAATGGTACGATGTAATGAATCCACCTTGCAAAAGCGTCTTCAATATGCGCTTCTATCCTTGGTTGGACCTTTGAGTTCCTTTAGGATATGGTCGCATATTGGGCGTGAAAAGTTGGTATCAGAGCCTCGACCTACCATAGGAGCCCCCTCGATTGATCGTGTAGTTTGGCGTTGTCGAGTCTAGAAGAAAACTTTTTGGAGTCTAGTTATATCGGAGAGTAGGAATTCTTTTTACTCCTCAGCCCCTTTGTCGCTCTGGTGAGGAATCTTGACGTAGATGTTTTGAGTTACTCCTCTTCCCCTTTAAATTTTTCTTTAGGTTCACGTAGTTGGTTTTCCGATCGTTGGTTCTCAGCTCTTTTCATCCGGTGCATTTCTCGTCAAGTTGACTTGAGCCTCTTCATCTTTGCCAAGTTCAATCCTCAGTTGTTTTCTTTTCCCACCCGCCCACCCTTTTCTTCTCGGAGCCAGAGTCCATAATCGAGTATCCATCCTACTCGTGCGAAGATTCATGGTTCAAGCTTCATATTATCCTCTCAAATTATTCCATTTGTGAGATATTCTTTTCTTAACCATACGGAGTATGCCAGGAGTTGTTTTTCCATTTCTTTTCACCAGAGGCCATCATACCAGAAGAATTCTTCGTCCTCACATTTCAGCTACCGTTATCCAATTATCCCGGCGCTTCATTCAAATGTTCTTTAATCAGCTCGAGTTCTTCCAGTTCTCTTGTATCTAAATCCCATCAAGCATATTTGTTCTTCTAATTCTTCCCGGTGATTCATTCCCTTTCAGCAGTCATTTTCAAATTCTTATGGTGGTTCGTTCAAGATTCTTTTTCCTTGATTATCATTTTAATTCATTCATTCTTTCCAAATCCTACCGGTGGTTCATGAAGACTTTCGAAAATTTTGCACCATATTCCCCTTAATCCTTTTCAACAAGAATAAGTTGCATGCCAAATCCCCTTGTCATCAATCAAATTGGATGAGGAAAAGCATAAAATAAATCTTATTCTTATTTCCTCAAAGTGATTAATCCCATCCTTCGGAGTTTGTTCATGATAAGTTCGCGCTTCGAAGTGTTTGCTTCTTTTCTTTTCTGGAGTTAAAAATTTCCTCGGTTATTTCGTCGGAACCTCCATCTAAATCACCACAAGTGTTAATCTTATTCTTTGATCCTTCCTTCTATCTCATCATCCTTTTGTCACCGGAGTTCTTCCTGGTGGTTCTTCATGATTAAATTCATTCTTCAAGAGTTCATCAAGATTTTGTTGGTGGAGTTCAAGTATCTTTTCTTCTCACTCTCAAAGTGCAATTAATTCTCCGTATTCTTCTGAAGTGGAGTTTTGCATTTTCTTCGTTCTCCTCAGCTATTCTGACATTTGGTTGTGGTATAATTTCACCTCAAGTTTTGAGATGTTTTTGATAAGTCCACATCAAGCTTATTCTTTTGTTATTGATTTTCTCAACAACTCCGTTCAGCCCTTCCTCTAAGGACGTTATCAAATTCATTCGTGGTGGAAGTTCTTGTTTTTCCATCCATTCTTTTCATTCCATTCTTTCAATTCTTCCGGAGGCATTGCGTTGGTCATCTCGTCAAGTGTCCGTTCTTTTGATTCTCGTCGAGTGTCATCCCATCTTGCGAAGTTCATGTTCTATTCCTTCCATTGTCAGTGGGAGTGCTGCCCAAATTATTTTATTCATTCCTTTTCTATATTGTTCTAACCAAAGTGGTTTCAGAGTCTGCCTTATTCCATGAGCTTTTCATTCTCATCACATTCGCCATTTCTCTTTCTACTCGAGTGCTCTCGACCTTGTTAAACTTCTCTCTTGCGTTCTTATTTCACCTCTTCCTCTTTCTCTCCCGTCTCGTTCCTAAGATCTCGGGACAAGATCTCTTGTTAGTGGAGGAGAGTTGTAATGCTCCGAATCCGATGCGTCAGGTGTCATCCAGTTATTCGTCGTTGTTGCCATGTCATCATCTACATTTCATCTGCATGTTTTTAAAACTTTCATCCGTTCGAGTCCTCCCAGTTCTCTCCGTTGTCTGTTCTGAGCCCAACCACACTCGCATGTGCCCCGTCGCCCCCTCTCAGACCTTGTTTCATGAGCAGGAGAAAAACATTCTCGGAATGGACCGAGATTTGCCGAGTGGCCTTGGTTTAGTACCGGTAGACCGCCCATCAAATTTCATTCCATTTGGAGGTCGTTTGATGCCCCAACGGTTAACCGTGTAACCCCGAAAGCCCCTTCCTGTAGCCCATCACCCCTCCCCTAGCCCATCTAAACCCCCTCCATGCTCTCCACCGTTCGATCACGATCGTGTGGACAAAAACCGCACCTCATTTGGACTCTCCTAGCTCCCTCTACCTATAAATTAGTCCCCTCCCCGAAATTTCGGGCAAACCCTAGCCATCTTCCTCCTCCCGCAGCCGGACATGTCCACCCGTGCCGGACGTGTCCGCTGGCCACGTCACTCCGACCAATCGGAGGCCGCCACATCATCCCCGCCACCGCCCACAGTCAATCCAGCGTCGCCACCTCGCCCCACATCTCTCCCTCCACCGCGGCCCGCTCAGGCCCGCGCGGGGCCCGCCCGAGCCCATCCGGGCCCCAGCGCCGCCCGCGCGCCACCACCCGTCCCATCTCCTGGCTTCCTCCGCCCCCGCGCAGGTGCCCCGTCGCTGTCCGTCGCCGCCTCGCCGGCGCCCGCCTCCGCCGCCTGTCGCGGCCGGCCCCCGTGTCGCCCGTCTCCCGCCGGCATCCCGTGCCTCGCGCCGGCGCGCCGCCGCCTCGGTCCGCCTCGCCGCGCCTCCCCTCGCCGGCTCCTCCCGCGGCCACCGAAGCTTCACTCTGGCGACCAGAGCCGCCGCGCCATGGAGGGGTCGGACCTCCCCGAGCTCGCCTTGGGCTCGCCGCCCCGCCATCTCCGGTGCCGCCCAGACCTCCTCCTCGTCGGGATCTGGCAGATCTCGAGCTCCTCCGCCAGTCCCGAGCTCGCCGACCGTCGTCTCCATCCACTCCGGCGAAGCTCCGGCCATCCTCGGGTTCCGTGCCGACGAACCCTAGATCTGAGCAGGTTGACCCCCTCATTTTTCTCTAAGTGTGTAACATTCTGGTTCCATGTTCATCATGCCATAACTCTCTGACCGTAGATCCGTTTTGCATGCATAATATATGAAAATGTTCATTGTGCGATAGTCTTCATTTGATTCCATTGTGCCATGTTTTGATTAAGTCCATATTGATGCCCTAATCATCGTTGCAAAAGTGCTATATGATGTTAACCCGCTGAGACTGTTATAACTTGCTGTTTTGTCATTTTCGTTGCATTTTGTGTGTGCATCCTTTGAGCATGATGTCTACATGTTTTAGGAGCATATTCATGCCATATTTACAGTGATGCAATCCATGTATTTTTTTGAGTCTTGTAGTGAGTGCATCAAGCTCATGAAGCAGGGTACTTGTTGTTACTGTTTTGCTAGGCTGAAACTGCTATATCAGGTTGCTATATTTGATTTATGCTACCATCCATTATATGCACAATCTGGATATGTTCACTAAGGTTGTTTTGTTACACATGTTATGCTCTATCCGTACATACCCTTGTTTGCATTTATAGACTGCAGTAGCTTGTTATAATCTTGCTCTAAAGTTGCTAAATAATGTTGATGTCAGCCTGTTAACATTACGTTCAGTTTTTCCATGTATTTTGCTAGTGGTCCATGCACCCTATGAACTTTGTCTTGCCATGTGTGGCTTAATAACTATGTCTTCTTATTATTGGTTTACTTCACATGCCATGAAATGCTCTGTGGAGAGTGGTACAAGCTCACCAACGTGCCTACTGTGCTGTTATTTTCAGTCTGAATCTGTCATATCACTTGCCATGTTTGCATGGATCCTACCATCTTTTCTGTTGACCTTTGGAATTAGTTCAGTAAGGGAGTTTTGTTCTTTGTCTTTAGTATTAACATGCCATTCTCTATTTTGCCATGATAGCTTGCTGAAACATGTTGTTTGATAGTTTTAAACATTGTAACCTGATGTTATTTCTGTCATGCTCAGTGATTTTCTGCCAAGTCTGTGAACTGTTATTATTTGCAATTTTGCCATGTCATTTTGAGCATGTTATATTGTTTTCTGGAGATAGCTCAATGTTCATGTTTTGTTATGATTCATCCGTACATCACGTCCATGCCATTTTCCTTCATGTTAAATGCTGTAGAATACTGTTTTGATGCTTGCTAGATGCCTAGTTGCTGTTCTGGACAACTTGTCCTTTAAACTTGTTTCATGTGTATGTGTTGAACCGTTGCTCCGTTTTGAGTGCGCTCTATATGAAACTTTCTTAATTTTGCATATAGTTTCATGTTAACTTGTTCCATCCATGTTTTTAATGTGTTTTCTTGACGCTTGTATGCATTTTGCATCAATGCCATGGTTAACTTGATTTGCTCATATCTTCTAGGCCGTAGCTCCGAACTAAATGAACTTTATATGTAACTTGACTAGAATTTCGTGTAGATCATCTTGATGCATTTAACTTGCTGTTTAACAACTTGAAACATAAGGTTTATTCAGATCTGGACCAATTTTGAAATTTGAATATGAGGACTTACCGGAATTGTTACATGTTGTTTCCGACCTCATTTAAACTTGCTTTGATGTGTTATTCTTGTTTGCATCATCTCTTGCCATGAGTAGCGTCATATAGGATTGTCATGCATCCTGCTTGGATGTGCATCATGTCATGTTTATGTGTTGCGTGTTTACCATGTGGTTTTCTTCTTTCCGGTTGTGCTTCTTCTCGATAGTTCCTGTTTTGTTGCGATCGTGAGGATTCGTTCGACTACGCTTGGTTCATCTTCGCCCGTTCATCTTCTTCATGGACTCATTCTTCTTCCTAGCTGTGGCCATATGTCTCCCTGCCCGAAGGCCTTGGAGAGCTTGCAGAGAGGCTTCAGGGAGCGCGGTGGCGCTTCCGATTATGGAAGATATCGGCCTGCCGTCAAGGCGCCAAGGAGGCCTGGGCCATGGTGAAGACGCGGTACACAAAGGCTGACCCAAACCACATGGCCGAGGTCGGACCTGTGGGGCCCGATGGGAAGGAGATCCCTATGAGCTTAGTGTACGGCCAAGTAGAGTTGGCCGCAAAGTATTCCCAGCAGGACTGTAAACTAGACAGCCTATTAGATGGCATTGAAGAGGAATACAATCAGTCGAATTGACTATCTAATTTAAGATGACATGTAAAATGCCTTCTAGCCGGATTGTAGATCGTTTGTCATAGCGGACCTTTTCGCTTCAACCTCGGGACCCAATAGTCCGGAGTGTGTCCGAATACCCTCGCGGTTATATAAGAACCGGGGCATGCGTGGAGACCAGGCGTAGGGGTCATTAGTGCTTTATCAGACAAGTGCCCAACTAGTTATGTTATATTACATGGTTAGTAAGAAACATCTTCCAGGGAGAATAGTTCCGTTAGGGGTTCCTTTCCCTGGGAGGCATGCCCTAAAGTGCATGCCCGGACTGCGAAAAAAGCAGAAAAACATCTAGGGGCAGATAAATAAATAGGTAAGAAATCGTCTTTTAGTTCATGGACCGAATATTCCCTTAAGAACGCTAGCTTTCGGCTTCACCCAGTCTGAGGTACACATCCGGCTGACCCGGCAGTAACAATCGCAGAGGTGCTCCCTTTACCACCTAGTCGAACAATCGGGAACGTAGGGGTAAGCACAGGAGCCAGGCAACCCAGCTTGGCCAAAACTTAAGTCATATTGATGCATATAATGGTGAATAAAAGGTACATGCGGAAGTGTGACACATGTGTTGGGCATGAAGCCCGTATAAATAAGCTTCTGTTAAAGAAGCCCCCAGGTATAATGAGCGCGGATAGTGCGTCAAGTGTGTGCGAACAAAACACGAACGAGCCTTCAAAGGCTGTAAGAGAAATGGAGGGAGAAGGGGAGAAATATAAGACAGCTACTATATAAAATATAGATGGAGGAAGGAGACGAACTCAGAATCCGGCGCTAGGCGTAGAATCTTCGGAGACGGGCCGCGTTCCATGGGTTCGGCTCGAGTCGGTTATCCGATGCATTTCGCAGACGGTACGCTCTGCCGGTCAGGACTTGGTCGATGATGAAGGGACCTTCCCAATTGGGCTTGAGTTTGTCCTTTGTCTTGTCCGGCAGGCGTAGAACTAACTCGCCAACATTGTAAGTTTTGCCCGTACTTCCCTACTTTGATATCTTCGAGCCTGCTGTTGATAGAATGCTGAACGGGCTTTTGCCACGTCATGCTCCTTCTCCAAGGCGTCCAAACTGTCCTACCGATCGAGCTCGGCTTCTCTTTCTTCGTACATGCGCACGCGAGGTGAGTCATGAATTATATCGCAGGGCAAAACTGCCTCTGCGCCGTATACCATAAAGAATGGTGTGAATCCGGTAGTGCGATTCGGCGTGGTCCACAGCCCCCCGAGTACGGAGTCGAGCTCCTCTACCCAGTGCGTGTTAGATTCCTTGAGGGACCCCACTAGTCTGGGTTTGATGCCGCTCATGATTAGACCATTTGCTCGCTCGACTTGACCGTTAGTTTGAGGGTGATAGACTGAAGCATAGTCGAGCTTGATGCCCATGTTTTTGCACCAGAGTTTGACCTCATCGGCCGTGAAGTTCATGCCATTATCAGTGATGATGCTGTGGGGGACACCGTAACAGTGTACGACCCCTGATATGAAGTCTATCACTGATCCGGATTCGGCCGTCTTAACAGGTTTGGCCTCTATCCATTTGGTGAATTTATCCACCATGACTAGTAGGTATTTTTGCTTGTGGGTTCCTCCTTTAAGGGGTCCAACCATGTCAAGCCCCCAGACCGTGAAGGGCCAGGTGATGGGTATAGTTTTGAGGGCGGTGGGTGGCATGTGGCTTTGATTAGCAAAGAGCTGGCAACCAACGCATCGTTGGACTAAGTCCTGAGCGTCTGCCCGGGCCGTCGGCCAATAAAATCCTGTACGGAAGGCCTTGCCTACAAGGGGCCGGGCTGCGGTGTGGTGCCCGCCGAGTCCGGCATGAATTTCGGCCAGAAGATTCCGCCCTTCCTCTTCGGAGATACACCTTTGAAGGACTCCGGTTGTGCTTTTCTTATAAAGCTCTCCCTCGTGCACCTTGTAGGCTTTAGATCGCCGCACTATGCAGCGGGCCTCATTTTGGTCCTCGGGAAGTTCCTGCCTGGTTAGGTAGGCTAGGAATGGTTCCGTCCACGGGGCGATGACTGCCATTATTACGTGGGCTGATGGTGTTACTTTGTTGGCAGAACCACCAATTGTGTCAGAATGTTCGGTGTCGGGCAGTGCGGTTGGGTCCGGGTTGTTATTTCCGGACTCCCCCTCCCATAGTACGAATGGCTTAAACAACCTCTCTAGGAAGATGTTGGGAGGGACGGCATCGCGCTTTGCGCCAATGCATGCCAATACGTCTGCGCCTGGTTGTTATCCTGGGCTATATGGTGAAATTCGAGCCCCTCGAACCGAGCTGACATTTTTAGGACGACATTGCGATAGGCTGCCATTTTTATCCTCACCGTTGTTTAATTTGCTCATACTCCCTATCCTCAACTGTTGTTTAGTTTGCTGTTTCTATCAAAATTCATGTTTGCAACAACTATAAGATCCAAGTTTTACTTGTAAAACCAAATTCCGTATTCATACCATGCACATTACTCAATACTCCCTATATATATGCTTGTTTTTGTGGATCTATAATCCAGTGTGTGGTGAAGCAGCCCACGGTTGCACCTTGTCATCTCCTGTTTTATCTTACTGATGTGGCTGATGATATGAACAACATGCCATGCACATTAACCAAAATAGATACAATGATTGTCTTTTCCCTTCATCTATACTTGTTTTGTTAACATGGTAATCCAGTAGTATGGTGAAGCTCCTCGCATTATGAATAATGCCAAATTATCCTATAGATATTTTGAACTTACTCTTTATTTTCTAATTTGAAATTGGATGGAATTCACAGCACAGTTACCATCTTTGTTTAAACACGTGCAAAACTTGTCATCTCTCTGTTTGTTTCAGGGCGATATGCCTGATGGCATGCACAAGTCTGCTGAACGCTGTGAGACAAACCCAACATATACAACAAAGAAGGAAAAACATCTTGAAGATAGCAAGACAACCCCAAAGTCTTGTCTTGATGCAGTGTTCAAGTTACTTGAGACTAGCAGTCAGACAAGCTCACAGAATTCGCTGTCTGAATCAGTTCGACTTCTTTAGTCCCAAGTTCTAGCAGAAAGGCAATCTGCAACTCAACTTCGACTTGAAGTCCTATCTCTAAGAAAGATTTCGGAGAACACCAATGAGAACCTCATTGCTAAACAGCTACACCTGGAAGCTATGACCGACATGCTAGGCCTGTCTCACAGCCTTGCTCAGCAGTTGGCGCAACAGTTCTCGTGCAAGGCTAACCTTTCTTGAACTGTCTTAGAAGTGGTCTTGTTTTAGTATTACTTGGTTACGCTGCAATGGTGCCCAGTTTTTGTAATCTGCTTCTTCGTTGCGCTTTATGATTACTTGTGGCGAACTTCGGTGCCCAGTGGATGAAGGCTAGCTTAGATGCAAATTTCCATAAGGTGCTTAATCTTACTTCCTCCATTAATGGCAATGTGCTTTCCCAAAATAGAAGGATGAATGCCATATAAAGGAAATTCGCTCTTTTCTTTCCAAGTGCCAAGGATGGCACTACGTAGATCTATCCTCGCTTTTATGCCTAGCTTGGGGCGTTAAACAGTCGCGCTAGTTGGGAGGCAACCCAATTTTATTTTTGTTTCTTGCTTTTTGCCTCTTTTTAGTAATAAATATTTCATCTAGCTTCTGTTTAGATTTGTTTTCATGTTTTAATTAGTGTTTGTGCCAAGTAGAACCTATAGGATAACCTAAGGTGATAGTTAATTTGATTCTGCTGAAAAAACAGAAACTTTGCGCGCACGAAAATAAGTTTAGTAATTCACAGAAACGTGATGTTGCATTGATTATTTTTTCTGTAGATCAATATAAAAATTTCCCAGGACTTCCCATTTTGGTAGGATTTTTAGAGTTCCATAAATATTCGAGAGTTACAGATTGCTACAGACTGTTCTGTTTTTGACGGATTCTGTTTTTCGTGTGTTGTTTGCTTATTTTGATGCATCTATGGCTAGTATCAAGGGGTATGAACCATAGAGAAGTTGGAATACAGTAGGTTCAACACCAATATAAATAAATAATGAGTTCATTACAGTACCTTATGTGGTGGTTTTTCTTTCTTGCACTAACGGAGCTTATGAGATTTCCTGTTGAGTTTTGTGTTGTGTAGTTTTCAAGTTTTGGGTAAAGATTTGATGGACTATGGAATAAGGAGTGGCAAGAGCCTAAGCTTGGGAATGCCCATGGCACCCCAAGATATTCAAGGATAACCAAAAGCCTAAGCTTGGGGATGCCCCGGAAGGCATCCCCTCTTTCGTCTTCGTCCACCAGTAACTTTACTTGCAGCTATATTTTTATTCGCCACATGATATGTGTTTTGCTTGGAGCGTCTTGTATGATATTAGTCTTTGCTTTTTAGATTTCCACAATAATCCTTGCTATACACACATTTTGGGAGAAGCGCACTTGATTTAGAATTTATTAGAATACTCTATGTGCTTCACTTATATCTTTTGAGCTAGATAATTTTTGCTCTAGTGCTTCACTTATATCTTTTAGAGCACGGCAGTGGCTTAATTTTGTAGAAATTGTTGATCTCTCATGCTTCACTTATATTATTTTGAGAGTCTCTTAGAACAACATGGTATTTTCTATGGTTATAAAATTGGTCCTAGAATGATGGGCATCCAAGTTGGGTATAATAAAAACTATCATAGGAAGTGAATTGGATGCTATGATCAATTTGATGCTTGATAATTGTTTTGAGATATTAGGATGGTGATATTAGAGTCATGCTAGTTGGGTGATTATGAATTTAAAGAATACTTGTGTTGAAGTTTGTGATTCCCGTAGCATGCACGTATGGTGAACCGCTTTGTGATGAAGTTGGAGCACAATTTTATTTATTGATTGTCTTCCTTATGAGTGGCGGCCGGGGACGAGCGATGGTCTTTTCCTACCAATCTATCCCCCTAGGAGCATGCGCGTAGTACTTTGTTTTCAATGGCTTGTATATTTTTGCATTAAGTATATGAGTTCTTTATGACTAATGTTGAGTCCATGGATTATACGCACTCTCAGCCTTCCCCCATTGCTAGCCTCTCTTGTGCCGTGCAACTTTTGCCAATACCATACACCCACCATATATCTTCCTCAAAACAGCCACCATACCTACCTATTATGGCATTTCCATAGCCGTTCCGACTTATATTGCCATGCAACTTTCCACCGTTCCGTTTATTATGACACACATCATCATTGTCATATTGCTCTTTGCATGATCATGTAGTTGACATCGTATTTGTGGCAAGGCCACCTTCATAATTTTCATACATGTCACTCTTGATTCGTTGCATATCCCGGTACACCACCGGAGGCATTCATATAGAGTCATATCTTGTTCTAAGTATCGAGTTGTAATCTTGAGTTGTAAGTAAATAAAAGTGTGATGATCTTCATTATTAGAGCATTGTCCCAGTGAGGATAGGATGATGGAGACTATCATTCCCCCACAAGTCGGGATGAGACCTCGGACTTTAAAAAAAGAGAAAGGACAAATAAAAAAAGAGAAAGGCCAAATAAAAAATGAGAGAAAAAGAGAGAAGGGACAATGCTACTATCCTTTTTACCACACTTGTGCTTCAAAGTAGCACCATGATCTTCATGATAGAGAGTCTCCTATGTTGTCACTTTCATATACTAGTGGGAATTTTTCATTATAGAACTTGGCTTGTATATTCCAATGATGGGCTTCCTCAAAATGCCCTAGGTCTTCGTGAGCAAGCGAGTTGGATGCACACCCACTTAGTTTCTTTTGTTGAGCTTTCATACATTTATAGCTCTAGTGCATCCGTTGGATGGCAATCCCTACTCACTCACATTGATATCTATTAATGGGCATCTCCATAGCCCGTTGATATGCCTAGTTGATGTGAGACTATCTTCTCCTTTTTGTCTTCTCCACAACCACCATTCTATTCCACATATAGTGTTATGTCCATGGCTCACGCTCATGTATTGCGTGAAAGTTGAAAAAGTTTGAGATTACTAAAGTATGAAACAATTGCTTGGCTTGTCATCCGGGTTGTGCATGATTAAATACTTTGTGTGATGAAGATAGAGCAACAGCCAGACTATACGATTTTGTAGGGATAACTTTCTTTAGCCATGTTAATTTGAGAAGACATGATTGCTTAGTTAGTATGCTTGAAGTATTGCTATTTCTTATGTCAATATGAACTTTTATTTTGAATCATTTGGATTTGAACATTCATGCCACAATAAATAAAATTACATTGAGAATTATGCTAGATAGCATTCCACATCAAAAATTCTGTTTTTATCATTTACTTACTCGAGGACGAGCAGGAATTCATCTTGGGGATGCTTGATACGTCTCCAACGTATCTATAATTTTTGATTGTTCCATGCTATTATATTAACCGTTTTGGATGTTTATGGGCTTTACTTTACACTTTTATATCATTTTTGGGACTAACCTACTAACCGGAAGCCCAGCCCAAATTGCTGTTTTTTTGCCTATTTCAGTGTTTCGAAGAAAAGGAATATCAAACGGGATGAAACCTTAGAGAGTGATCTTTTTGGAACAAACGCAATCCACGGGACTTGGAGTGGACGTCAAGCAATAGAGGAGGCGGCCACAAGGATGCTCGACGCGCCTCCCACCCTCATGGGCTCCTCGAGCGTCCACCGACCTACTTCTTCCTCCTATATATACACTCGTACCCTGAAACCATCAAAAGCGACCACGAAAACTTAATTCCACCGCCGCAACCTTCTGTATCCGTGAGATCCCATCTTGGAGCCTTCGTCGGCGCTCCGTCGAAGGGGGAATCAACCACGTAGAGCCTCTACATCATCTCCAAGGCCCTTCTGATGAGTTGTGAGTAGTTTACCTCAGACCTTCGGGTCCATAGTTATTAGCTAGATGGCTTCTTCTCTCTCTTTGAATCTCAATACAAAGTTCTCCTCGATCTTCTTGGAGATCTATTCGATGTAACTCTTTTTGCGGTGTGTTTGTCGAGATCCGATGAATTATGGGTTTATGATCAAGTTTATCTATGAGAAATATTTGAATCTCCTCTGAATTCTTTTATGTGTGATTAAGTTATCTTTGCAAGTCTCTTCGAATTAGCAGTTTGGTTTGGCCTACTAGATTGATCTTTCTTGCAATGGGAGAAGTGCTTAGCTTTGGGTTCAATCTTGCGGTGTCCTTTCCCAGTGACAGCAGGGGCAGCAAGACACGTATTGTATTGTTGCCATCGAGGATAAAAAGATGGGGTTTATATCATATTGCATGACTTTATCCCTCTACATCATGTCATCTTTCTTAATGCATTACTCTGTTCTTTACGAACTTAATACTTTAGATGCAGGAAGGAGTCGGTCGATGTATGGAGTAATAGTAGTAGATGCAGGCAGGAGTTGATCTACTTGTCACGGACGTGATGCCTATATACATGATCATGCCTAGATAATTTCATTACTATGCGCTTTTCTATCAATTGCTCGACAGTAATTTGTTCACCCAGCGTAATACTTATGCTATCTTGAGAGAAGCCACTAGTGAAAGCTATGGCCCCCGGGTCTATCTTTTATCATATAAGCTTGCCATCTACTTTTATTTGCATCTTTACTTTTTTTACCTGGTTGCATCTTTACTTTTCCAATCTATATCATAAAAATACCAAAAGTATTTATCTTATCATATTATCTCTATCAGATCTCACTTTTGAAAGTGGCCGTGAATGGATTGACAACCCCTTTATTGTGTTGGTTGCGAGGTTCTTGTTTGTTTGTGTAGGTGCGTGGGACTTTTGAGGAGCCTCCTACTGGATTGATACCTTGGTTCTCAAAAACTAAGGGAAATACTTACGCTACATTGCTGCATCACTCTTTCCTCTTCAAGGAAAACCAACGCAAGCTCAAGACGTAGCAGGAGGCATAAGCTAACATACTTTATCTTCTTGGATCATATGCACTTATGATTGGAACTCTAGCAAGCATCCGCAAATACTAAAGATCATTAAGGTAAAACCCAACCATAGCATTAAAATATCAAGTCCCCTTTATTCCCATACGCTGTGACCCACTTATCCGTGTTTATGCTTCTGTCACTCAAGCAACACAGGCAATAAGTAAATCATGGACATATTGCAACACCCTACATCAGGAATCCCTCACGCTTGCGTGACACAGAGGGCACAATAGGATAGCACCAAATTCAAACATACAACTCATACCGATCTAGATCATCAATCAACCCAAAGACAAAAGATATCTACTCAAAACATCATAGGATGACAACACATCATTGGATCATAATATGTGACATAAAGCACCATGTTCAAGTGGGGATTACAGCGGGGTGCGGGAGAGTGGACCGCGTAAAAGAGATGAGGATGGTTATGGTGATGGTGATGGTGATGGTGATGAACGATCACTGCAGCGATGATTCCCCTCCCGATGGCACTCTGGCGCCACCGAGAGAGAGGAGGAGAAGTTCTCCCCCTTGTGCTTCCTCCTCCATGGCCTCCCCTTGGATGGGGAGAGGTTCCCCCTCTGGTCCTTGGCCTTCATGGCGATGATAGCCCCTCCGAGATCCTTCGCCATGGCCTCCGGTGATGACGGCCCCCTCCGGCAGGGTGCCAGAGAGGGCCTAGATTGATTTCTCGTGGTTTTTCTCGTGGCTATAGAGGCTTGCAACGGCGGAACTTCCGATCTAGGTTATTTTCTGGAGGTTTGGGTATTTATAGAAGAGGTTGGCGTGAAGAACAAGTCAAGGGGCCCCACAGGGAGTCCACGAGGCACAGGGGCGCGCCCTAGGGGGTGGGCACGCCCCCACCCTCGTGGAGCCCACGGGACTCCCCTCCGGTAGATTTTTGCTCCAGTATTTTTTATATTTTCCCAAAAAAATCTCCGTTGATTTTCAGCGCATTCCAAGAACTTTTATTTCTGCACAAAAACAACACCACGGTAGTTCTGCTGGAAACAGCGTCAGTCCGGGTTAGTTCTAATCAAATAATACCAAAATCATATAAAACTATTGTAAACATGGCATGAATACTTCATAAATTATAGATACGTTGGAGACGTATCATTGAGTAAGTTGTGTGACCTCTTTCAGTGGTAGACTAGAAGATATAGCAGAAAGTAGGTGTACCGGTCTACCCAGAGTAAAGAGTGAAAGATCGAGCATGTCGCCTAGAGGGGGGGGGTGAATAGGCGCATTAAAATAATTACGGTTTAGGCTTAAACAAATGCAGAATAAACCTAGCGGTTAATTTGTCAAGCACAAAACCTAAAACAACTAGGCTCACCTATGTGCACCAACAACTTATGCTAAGCAACATAAGCAACTATGTGATAGCAAGATATATGACAAAGAACAATATGGCTATCACAAAGTAAAGTGCAGACGTAAAGGGCTCCGATAAGAGATAACCGAGGAACGCGGAGACGATGATGTATCCCGAAGTTCACACCCTTGCGGATGCTAATCTCCGTTTGGAGCGGTGTGGAAGCACAATGCTCCCCAAGAAGCCACTAGGGCCACCGTAATCTCCTCACGCCCTTGCACAATGCAAGATGCCGTGATTCCACTAAGGGACCCTTGAGGGCGGTCACCGAACCCGTACAAATGGCAACCCTTGGGGGCGGTCACCGAACCCGTACACTTTGGCAACCCTTGGGGGCGGTCACCGGTACCCGTCAAATTGCTCGGGGCGATCTCCACAACCTAATTGGAGACCCCGACGCTTGCCCGGAGCTTTACACCACAATGATTGAGCTCCGAACAACACCAACCGTCTAGGGCGCCAAGGCACCCAAGAGGAACAAGCTCTAGGGTGTCCAAACACCCAAGAGTAACAAGCTCAAGGGTACCAAGCACCCAAGAGTAATAAGCTTCTCAACTTGTAACTTCCACGTATCACGTGGAGAACTCAAACTGATGCACCAAATGCATTGGAATGGGCACACGGAGTGCCCAAGTCCTTTTCTCTCAAATACAACCGAAGCAACTAATGCTAGGGAGGAAGATGAGAGGAAGAACAAGGAGAACACCAAGAACTCCAAGATCTAGATCCAAGGGGTTCCCCTCACATAAAGGAGAAAGTGATTGGTGGAAATGTGGATCTAGATCTCCTCTCTCTTTTCCCTCAAAAGCTAGCAAGAATCCATTGAGGGATTGAGAGTTAGCAAGCTCAAAGAAGGTCAACAATGGGGGAAGAACACGAGCTCAAAGGATAAGGTTCATTGGGGAAGAAGACCCCCTTTTATAGGAGGGAAAAAATCAAACTGTTATGTGCTCAGCCCGCACACGAGCGGTACTACCGCTCCATGAGCGGTACTACCGCTCGGGCGGAAGAAGCAGGGAAAAGGCGCAACAAAACATGAACCTTGGGGCGGTAGTACCGCTTATAAGCGGTACTACCGCTCACCCCAGCGGTAGTACCGCTAGAGGAGCAGAACACGGGACCAAATGAGGAAGGGCAGAGCAGAGAACGGCAGCAGTAATGCAGTAGCGGTACTATCGCCCGACCAGAGTGGTACTACCGCTTATAGGTGGTACTACCGCCCAATCGGGGCGGTACTACCACTTATAGGTGGAACTGCCGTGCAACTACTGCTAAACCCGACACGAAAAGTGCAAGACCCAAAATCGAGGCGGTAGTAGTAGAGCGGTACTGGAGCGGTACTACCGCATGACGAGCGGTACTACCGCTATCGACCATGGTACTACCGCAGGGAGAAAACCCAAAACTGCCATAACTTCTTCATGAGAGCTCCGAATTGAGCAAACTCAAGCTTGTTGGATACAAGACAATGAGTAGCGTCAAAACAGCGATTGGATATAGTAAGAAGAGGCAGGGGAGGTGAGGGAGCCCCGGATTAGGGGGTGTCCAGATAGCCGAACTATCACCTTTGGCCGAACTCCTGGACTATGAAGATACAAGATTGAAGACTTTGTCCCGTGTTCGGATGGGACTTTCCTTGGCGTGGAAGGCAAGCTTGGTGATACAGATATGCAGATCTCCTACCATTGTAACCAACTCTGTGTAACCCTAACCCTCTTCGGTGCCTATACAAACCGGAGGGTTTAGTCCGTAGGATGAACGACAATCATACCATAGGCTAGCTTCTAGGGTTTAGCCTCTCTGATCTCGTGGTAGATCTACTCTTGTACTACCCACATCATCAATATTAATCAAGCAGGAGTAGGGTTTTACCTCCATCGAGAGGGCCCCAACCTAGGTAAAAACATCGTGTCCCTTGTCTCGTATTACCATCCGCCTAGACGCACAGTTCGGGACCCCCTACCCGAGATCCGCCGGTTTTGACACCGACATTGGTGCTTTCATTGAGAGTTCCTCTGTGCCGTCGCCATCAGGAAGGATGCCTCATTCCGTCTTTAAAGACGGAACTGTTGCTAAAGGAGCTTTGGCCATCGGCCAAACTCTCCGGCTAGGCGGTTTTCTTATGACCGTCTGTTCGGCCACCGCGCCGACGATGACTTCTCGGGTCATCGAAAGCAATCTTCACGTTAACTCGGAACTCGCAGAGTAGTTAGATCCGATGGAGCTCTCTTCCTTAAACGAGCTCTTGGATCGCATTGCCGCCCTGGGAGTCGCTACAGACTACGATCAGATTGGGCCTAAACCCGATCTGAGAGAGATCAACTCTCCCCAGGTTACCCACCACGTTGTCGTGGTTGAGGAACAATACGGTGACCCTTCCTCTATTTTAAGGACTAGCTATGTCCGGATTCCCGATCCCTCCATGCCGGATTCCCGCGGAGGGGAGGACGTCACTCAAGCCCTGGACCTAAAGTCAGGCAGCGGGCTAGATTCATTGGACAACATCCAAGAACCCAAGCTTCCAAGTTCGGAAACTTCTTGGCCCCTGAGTCTTAGATTGGACGGGGTTCCGAATTTAATTCCACCGCCCACCCAAACATAAGCGATCTATCCCAAATATGGCAAGAGCTCGCAGAAACAGTACACCATTACTGGGCCAGATTCCTCCTGGTCATGAACAGGATAAAGGATTGCCATGAGGAGGACGCAATTTCATTCTTCTGCAATAATTGCACGGACAAGGGAATCCTCAACGTCGTAAGTCATCGTGAAATTACACGCTTCGCTGACTTGGCGTCCATAGTACGAAAGTACTCTGCGATGGAAAGCGCCTGGAAAACCGAAATCAATTTTTGTGACAATCCGGCCCTCAATACAACCCCAGTCCGAAATAAAAGGGTGCATCATCGCCAGGCACCTAGGTTAAATACCAAAAAGCAAAAACCCTCTATAGGTCATGGAACCGTACTGGAAGGATGGCTCAATGGACCCTACAAAATTCATAGTACATAGGGCACCACTCCAACTCATAGCCTTAGAGCATGTTGGATACTAGGCTTATTGGCAACAAACCCGGTCCTAGGCTTTTATTTCTTTGAGTCCGGCCGTGGTGGCATCCGTCCATTCGAAGTGTTCGGTGCGTCGGAGGAGGCGATAAAGGGGTAATGCCTTTTCTCCCAAACGGGATATAAAGCGGCTTAGAGCCGCCACACATCCAGTCAATTTTTGTATTTGTTTGAGGTCCTTTGGGATATCCAATTGTGACAGAGCTCGGATCTTGGCTGGGTTTGCTTCAATTCCTCTGCCGGATACAATGAAGCCCAAGAGCTTTCCGGCTGGTACGCCGAAAATGCATTTTTCCAGGTTGAGTTTGATGTCATATGTTCGAAGATTATAGAATGTGAGCCTCAAGTCGTCTACTAGAGTTTCGACATGCTTGGTTTTAACGACCACATCGTCTATGTATGCCTCCACTGTTTTACCGACTGGTTTGCCAGACATGACTGAATCATGCGCTGATATGTTGCGCCGGCGATTTTGAGCCCGAAGGGCATTGTGTTGAAGCAGAATGGGCCGTATGGGTGATGAATGCCGTTGCGGCTTGGTCGGGCTCTGCCATCTTAATTTGGTGGTAGCCGGAGTATGCGTCGAGGAAGCACAATGAATCGTGTCCTGCGGTAGCGTCAATAATTTGATCGATGCGGGGGAGGGGGAAGGGATCCTTTGGGCAAGCCTTGTTAAGGTCCTTGAAATCGACGCATAGGCGCCAGGATTTGTCCTTCTTTGGTACCACACCAGGTTTGCTAGCCAGTCCGGATGTTTTATATCTCTGATGAATCCGGCCTCCAATAGTTTGGCTAGCTCCTCTCCCATGGTCTGTCTCTTGGGTTCGAAGAAACCCGAAGAGCTTGTTTGACTGGCTTGAATCCTTTTAGGATGTTTAGGTTGTGCTCAGCCAGCCGGCGTGGGATTCCTGGCATGTCTGAAGGGTGCCAGGCAAAAATGTCCCAATTTTCGCGTAGGAATTCTCGTAGTGCGGTGTCTACATCAGGGTTTAATTGTGCCCCGATGGAGGCCGTTTTTGTAGGGTCCGTTGGATGGACTTGGAATTTGACTATTTCATCCGCCGGTTTAAAGGAGGTGGACTTGGATCTCTTATCGAGTATCACATTGTCCCTGTTCACCGTGGAGCGCAGCACAGTGAGTTCCTCGGCCGCTAGGGCTTTGGATAGTGCCTCAAGGGCCAGTGCGACTGTCTTGTTTTCGGCACGGAGTGCTATGTCCGGGTCACTAGCAAGAGTGATTATTCCGTTGGGCCCGGGCATTTTGAGCTTCATGTACCCGTAATGGGGTATAGCTTGAAAATTGTGAATGCATGTCGCCCTAATAGAGCGTGATATCCGCTGCTGAACGGGGCCACTTGGAACGTGACCTCCTCGGACCTGTAATTATCCGGCGTGCCGAACACCACATCCAGTGTGATTTTTCCTGTACAACATGCTTCCCGACTGGGGATTATTCCTCTCAAGGTTGTGCTGCTTCGCTCAATGCGCCTCCAGTCTATTTCCATTTTTCTGAGGGTTTCCTCGTAAATGAGGTTCAATCCGCTGCCACCGTCCATGAGTACCTTGGTAAGGCGAAAGCCGTCCACTATTGGACTGAGACCAATGCGGCAGGTGCTCGGGCTGTTCGGAATTTAGGTTCATCTTTGGCATTAAAGGTAATAGCCGTGTCACTCCATGGGTTTATTGTTGCTACTTGGTAGACTTCGGCAAGGCTGTGGAGTGTTTGTTTCCGCATATTATTTGATGCGAAAGTCTCGAAGACTGTTAATACCATACCGGTATCCTTGGGTTGGTGCTCTGGAGTTAGAAGCTCTTCGCCACTTTTGGCCACCTGCCGTAGTATCCAACATGCTCTAAGGCTATGAGTTGGAGTGGTGCCCTATGTACTATGAATTTTGTAGGGTCCATTGAGCCATCCTTCCAGTACGGTTCCATGCCCTATAGAGGGTTTTTGCTTTTTGGTATTTAACCTAGGTGCCTGGCGATGATGCACCCTTTTATTTTGGACTGGGGTTGTATTCAGGGCCGGATTGTCACAAAAATTGATTTCGGTTTTCCAGGCGCTTTCCATCGCAGAGTACTTTCGTACTATGGACGCCAAGTCAGCGAAGCGTGTAATTTCACGATGACTTACGATGTTGAGGATTCCCTTGTCCGTGCAATTATTGCAGAAGAATGAAATTGCGTCCTCCTCATGGCAATCCTTTATCCTGTTCATGACCAGGAGGAATCTGGCCCAGTAATGGTGTACTGTTTCTGCGAGCTCTTGCCGTATTTGGGATAGATCGCTTATGTTTGGGTGGGCGGGTGGAATTAAATTCGGAACCCCTTCCAATCTAAGACTCAGGGGCCAAGAAGTTTCCGAACTTGGAAGCTTGGGTTCTTGGATGTTGTCCAATGAATCTAGCCCGCTGCCTGACTTTAGGTTCAGGGCTTGAGTGACGTCCTCCCCTCCGTGGGAATCCGGCATGGAGGGATCGGGAATCCGGACATAGCTAGTCCTTAAAATAGAGGAAGGGTCACCATATTGTTCCTCAACCACGGCAACGTGGTGGGTAACCTGGGGAGAGTTGATCTCTCTCAGATCGGGTTTAGGCCCAATCTGATCGTAGTCTGTAGCGACTCCCAGGGCGGCAATGCGATCCAAGAGCTCGTTTATGGAAGAGAGCTCCATTGGATCTAACTGCTCTGTGAGTTCCGAGTTAACGTGAAGATTGCTTTCGATGACCCGAGAAGTCATCGTCGGCGCGGTGGCCGAACAGACGGTCATAAGAAAACCGCCTAGCCGGAGAGTTTGGCCGATGGCCAAAGCTCCTTTAGCAACAGTTCCGTCTTTAAAGACGGAATGAGGCATCCTTCCTGATGGCGACGGCACAGAGGAACTCTCAATGAAAGCACCAATGTCGGTGTCAAAACCGGCGGATCTCGGGTAGGGGGTCCCAAACTGTGCGTCTAGGCGGATGGTAATACGAGACAAGGGACACGATGTTTTTACCTAGGTTGGGGCCCTCTCGATGGAGGTAAAACCCTACTCCTGCTTGATTAATATTGATGATGTGGGTAGTACAAGAGTAGATCTACCACGAGATCAGAGAGGCTAAACCCTAGAAGCTAGCCTATGGTATGATTGTCGTTCGTCCTACGGACTAAACCCTCCGGTTTGTATAGGCACCGAAGAGGGTTAGGGTTACACAGAGTTGGTTACAATGGTAGGAGATCTGCATATCCGTATCGCCAAGCTTGCCTTCCACGCCAAGGAAAGTCCCATCCGGACACGGGACAAAGTCTTCAATCTTATATCTTCATAGTCCAGGAGTTCGGCCAAAGGTGATAGTTCGGCTATCTGGACACCCCCTAATCCGGGACTCCCTCACCTCCCCTGCCTCTTCTTACTATATCCAATCGCTGTTTTGACGCTACTCATTGTCTTGTATCCAACAAGCTTGAGTTTGCTCAATTCGGAGCTCTCATGAAGAAGTTATGGCAGTTTTGGGTTTTCTCCCTGCGGTAGTACCATGGTCGATAGCGGTAGTACCGCTCATCATGCGGTAGTACCGCTCCAGTACCGCTCTACTACTACCGCCTCGATTTTGGGTCTTGCACTTTTCGTGTCGGGTTTAGCAGTAGTTGCACGGCAGTTCCGCCTATAAGTGGTAGTACCGCCCCGATTGGGCGGTAGTACCACCTATAAGCGGTAGTACCACTCTGGTCGGGCGATAGTACCGCTACTGCATTACTGCCGCCGTTCTCTGCTCTGCCCTGCCTCATTTGGTCCCGTGTTCTGCTCCTCTAGCGGTACTACCGCTGGGGTGAGCGGTAGTACCGCTTATAAGCGGTACTACCGCCCCAAGGTTCATGTTTTGTTGCGCCTTTTCCCTGCTTCTTCCGCCCGAGCGGTAGTACCGCTCATGGAGCGGTAGTACCGCTCGTGTGCGGGCTGAGCACATAACAGTTTGATTTTTTCCCTCCTATAAAAGGGGGTCTTCTTCCCCAATGAACCTTATCCTTTGAGCTCGTGTTCTTCCCCCATTGTTGACCTTCTTCGAGCTTGCTAACTCTCAATCCCTCAATGGATTCGTGCTAGCTTTTGAGGGAAAAGAGAGAGGAGATCTAGATCCACATTTCCACCAATCACTTTCTCCTTTATGTGAGGGGAACCCCTTGGATCTAGATCTTGGAGTTCTTGGTGTTCTCCTTGTTCTTCCTCTCATCTTCCTCCCTAGCATTAGTTGCTTCGGTTGTATTTGAGAGAAAAGGACTTGGGCACTCCGTGTGCCCATTCCAATGCATTTGGTGCATCAGTTTGAGTTCTCCACGTGATACGTGGAAGTTACAAGTTGAGAAGCTTATTACTCTTGGGTGCTTGGTACCCTTGAGCTTGTTACTCTTGGGTGTTTGGACACCCTAGAGCTTGTTCCTCTTGGGTGCCTTGGCGCCCTAGACGGTTGGTGTTGTTTGGAGCTCAATCATTGTGGTGTAAAGCTCCGGGCAAGCGTCGGGGTCTCCAATTAGGTTGTGGAGATCGCCCCGAGCAATTTGACGGGTACCGGTGACCGCCCCCAAGGGTTGCCAAAGTGTACGGGTTCGGTGACCGCCCCCAAGGGTTGCCATTTGTACGGGTTCGGTGACCGCCCTCAAGGGTCCCTTAGTGGAATCACGGCATCTTGCATTGTGCAAGGGCGTGAGGAGATTACGGTGGCCCTAGTGGCTTCTTGGGGAGCATTGTGCTTCCACACCGCTCCAAACGGAGATTAGCATCCGCAAGGGTGTGAACTTCAGGATACATCATCGTCTCCGCGTTCCTCGGTTATCTCTTATCGGAGCCGTTTACGTCTGCACTTTACTTTGTGATAGCCATATTGTTCTTTGTCATATATCTTGCTATCACATAGTTGCTTATGTTGCTTAGCATAAGTTGTTGGTGCACATAGGTGAGCCTAGTTGTTTTAGGTTTTGTGCTTGACAAATTAACCGCTAGGTTTATTCTGCATTTGTTTAAGCCTAAACCGTAATTATTTTAAAGCGCCTATTCACCCCCCCTCTAGGCGACATGCTCGATCTTTCACTCTTTACTCTGGGTAGACCGGTACACCTACTTTCTGCTATATCTTCTAGTCTACCACTGAAAGAGGTCACACAACTTACTCAATGATACGTCTCCAACGTATCTATAATTTATGAAGTATTCATGCCATGTTTACAATAGTTTTATATGATTTTGGTATGATTTGATTAGAACTAACCCGGACTGACGCTGTTTCCAGCAGAACTACCGTGGTGTTGTTTTTGTGCAGAAATAAAAGTTCTTGGAATGCGCTGAAAATCAACGGAGATTTTTTTGGGAAAATATAAAAAATACTGGAGCAAAAATCTACCGGAGGGGAGTCCCGTGGGCTCCACGAGGGTGGGGGCGTGCCCACCCCCTAGGGCGCGCCCCTGTGCCTTGTGGACTCCCTGTGGGGCCCCTTGACTTGTTCTTCACGCCAACCTCTTCTATAAATACCCAAACCTCCAGAAAATAACCTAGATCGGAAGTTCCGCCGTTGCAAGCCTCTATAGCCACGAGAAAAGCCACGAGAAATCAATCTAGGCCCTCTCTGGCACCCTGCCGGAGGGGGCCGTCATCACCGGAGGGCATGGGGAAGGATCTCGGAGGGGCTATCATCGCCATGAAGGCCAAGGACCAGAGGGGGAACCTCTCCCCATCCAAGGGGAGGCCATGGAGGAGGAAGCACAAGGGGGAGAACTTCTCCTCCTCTCTCTCGGTGGCGCCAGAGTGCCATCGGGAGGGGAATCATCGCTGCAGTGATCGTTCATCACCATCACCATCACCATAACCATAACCATCCGCATCTCTTTTACGCGGTCCACTCTCCCGCACCCCGCTGTAATCCCCACTTGAACATGGTGCTTTATGTCACATATTATGATCCAATGATGTGTTGTCATCCTATGATGTTTTGAGTAGATATCTTTTGTCTTTGGGTTGATTGATGATCTAGATCGGTATGAGTTGTATGTTTGAATTTGGTGCTATCCTATTGTGCCCTCTGTGTCGCGCAAGCGTGAGGGATTCCTGATGTAGGGTGTTGCAATATGTCCATGATTTACTTATTGTCTGTGTTGCTTGAGTGACAGAAGCATAAACACGGATAAATGGGTCACAGCGTATGGGAATAAAGGGGACTTGATATTTTAATGCTATGGTTGGGTTTTACCTTAATGATCTTTAGTATTTGCGGATGCTTGCTAGAGTTCCAATCATAAGTGCATATGATCCAAGAAGATAAAGTATGTTAGCTTATGCCTCCTGCTACGTCTTGAGCTTGCGTTGGTTTTCCTTGAAGAGGAAAGAGTGATGCAGCAATGTAGCGTAAGTATTTCCCTCAGTTTTTGAGAACCAAGGTATCAATCCAGTAGGAGGCTCCTCAAAAGTCCCACGCACCTACACAAACAAACAAGAACCTCGCAACCAACGCAATAAAGGGGTTGTCAATCCATTCACAGCCACTTTCAAAAGTGAGATCTGATAGAGATAATATGATAAGATAAATACTTTTGGTATTTTTATGATATAGATTGGAAAAGTAAAGATGCAACCAGGTAAAAAAAGTAAAGATGCAAATAAAAGTAGATGGCAAGCTTATATGATAAAAGATAGACCCCGGGGCCATAGGTTTCACTAGTGGCTTCTCTCAAGATAGCATAAGTATTACGCTGGGTGAACAAATTACTGTCGAGCAATTGATAGAAAAGCGCATAGTAATGAAATTATCTAGGCATGATCATGTATATAGGCATCACGTCCGTGACAAGTAGATCAACTCCTGCCTGCATCTACTACTATTACTCCATACATCGACCGACTCCTTCCTGCATCTAAAGTATTAAGTTCGTAAAGAACAGAGTAACGCATTAAGAAAGATGACATGATGTAGAGGGATAAAGTCATGCAATATGATATAAACCCCATCTTTTTATCCTCAATGGCAACAATACAATACGTGTCTTGCTGCCCCTGCTATCACTGGGAAAGGACACCGCAAGATTGAACCCAAAGCTAAGCACTTCTCCCATTGCAAGAAAGATCAATCTAGTAGGCCAAACCAAACTGCTAATTCGAAGAGACTTGCAAAGATAACTTAATCACACATAAAAGAATTCAGAGGAGATTCAAATATTTCTCATAGATAAACTTGATCATAAACCCATAATTCACCGGATCTCGACAAACACACCGCAAAAAGAGTTACATCGAATAGATCTCCAAGAAGATCGAGGAGAACTTTGTATTGAGATTCAAAGAGAGAGAAGAAGCCATCTAGCTAATAACTATGGACCCGAAGGTCTGAGGTAAACTACTCACAACTCATCGGAAGGGCCTTGGAGATGATGTAGAGGCTCTCCATGGTCGATTCCCCCTTCGACGGAGCACCGATGAAGGCTCCAAGATGGGATCTCGCGGATACAGAAGGTTGCGGCGGTGGAATTAGGTTTTCGTGGTCGCTTTTGATGGTTTCAGGGTACGAGTGTATATATAGGAGGAAGAAGTAGGTCGGTGGACGCTCGAGGAGCCCATGAGGGTGGGAGGCGCGTCGAGCATCCTTGTGGCCGCCTCCTCTATTGCTTGACGTCCACTCCATGTCTCGTGGATTGCTTTTGTTCCAAAAAGATCACTCTCTAAGGTTTCATCCCGTTTGATATTCCTTTTCTTCGAAACACTGAAATAGGCAAAAAAACAGCAATTCGGGCTGGGCCTCCGGTTAGTAGGTTAGTCCCAAAAATGATATAAAAGTGTAAAGTAAAGCCCATAAACATCCAAAACGGTTAATATAATAGCATGGAACAATCAAAAATTATAGATACGTTGGAGACGTATCAAGCATCCCCAAGATGAATTCCTGCTCGTCCTCGAGTAAGTAAATGATAAAAATAGAATTTTTGATGTGGAATGCTATCTAGCATAATTCTCAATGTAATTTTCTTTATTGTGGCATGAATGTTCAAATCCAAATGATTCAAAATAAAAGTTCATATTGACATAAGAAATAGCAATACTTCAAGCATACTAACTAAGCAATCATGTCTTCTCAAATTAACATGGCTAAAGAAAGTTATCCCTACAAAATCGTATAGTCTGGCTGTTGCTCTATCTTCATCACACAAAGTATTTAATCATGCACAACCCGGATGACAAGCCAAGCAATTGTTTCATACTTTAGTAATCTCAAACTTTTTCAACTTTCACGCAATACATGAGCATGAGCCATGGACATAACACTATATGTGGAATAGAATGGTGGTTGTGGAGAAGACAAAAAGGAGAAGATAGTCTCACATCAACTAGGCATATCAACGGGCTATGGAGATGCCCATTAATAGATATGAATGTGAGTGAGTAGGGATTGCCATCCAACGGATGCACTAGAGCTATAAATGTATGAAAGTTCAACAAAAGAAACTAAGTGGGTGTGCATCCAACTCGCTTGCTCACGAAGACCTAGGGCATTTTGAGGAAGCCCATCATTGGAATATACAAGCCAAGTTCTATAATGAAAAATTCCCACTAGTATATGAAAGTGACAACATAGGAGACTCTCTATCATGAAGATCATGGTGCTACTTTGAAGCACAAGTGTGGTAAAAAGGATAGTAGCATTGTCCCTTCTCTCTTTTTCTCTCATTTTTTATTTGGCCTTTCTCTTTTTTTATTTGGCCTTTCTCTTTTTTTAAAGTCCGAGGTCTCATCCCGACTTGTGGGGGAATGATAGTCTCCATCATCCTTTCCTCACTGGGACAATGCTCTAATAATGAAGATCATCACACTTTTATTTACTTACAACTCAAGATTACAACTCGATACTTAGAACAAGATATGACTCTATATGAATGCCTCCGGTGGTGTACCGGGATATGCAACGAATCAAGAGTGACATGTATGAAAATTATGAAGGTGGACTTGCCACAAATACGATGTCAACTACATGATCATGCAAAGAGCAATATGACAATGATGATGTGTGTCATAATAAACGGAACGGTGGAAAGTTGCATGGCAATATAAGTCGGAACGGCTATGGAAATGCCATAACAGGTAGGTATGGTGGCTGTTTTGAGGAAGATATATGGTGGGTGTATGGTATTGGCAAAAGTTGCGCGGCACAAGAGAGGCTAGCAATGGTGGAAGGCTGAGAGTGCGTATAATCCATGGACTCAACATTAGTCATAAAGAACTCATATACTTAATGCAAAAATATACAAGCCATTGAAAACAAAGTACTACGCGCATGCTCCTAGGGGGATAGATTGGTAGGAAAAGACCATCGCTCGTCCCCGGCCGCCACTCATAAGGAAGACAATCAATAAATAAAATTGTGCTCCAACTTCATCACAAAGCGGTTCACCATACGTGCATGCTACGGGAATCACAAACTTCAACACAAGTATTCTTTAAATTCATAATCACCCAACTAGCATGACTCTAATATCACCATCCTAATATCTCAAAACAATTATCAAGCATCAAATTGATCATAGCATCCAATTCACTTCCTATGATAGTTTTTATTATACCCAACTTGGATGCCCATCATTCTAGGACCAATTTTATAACCATAGGAAATACCATGTTGTTCTAAGAGACTCTCAAAATAATATAAGTGAAGCATGAGAGATCAACAATTTCTACAAAATTAAGCCACTGCCGTGCTCTAAAAGATATAAGTGAAGCACTAGAGCAAAAATTATCTAGCTCAAAAGATATAAGTGAAGCACATAGAGTATTCTAATAAATTCTAAATCAAGTGGGCTTCTACCAAAATGTGTGTATAGCAAGGATTATTGTGGAAATCTAAAAAGCAAAGACTAATATCATACAAGACGCTCCAAGCAAAACACATATCATGTGGCGAATAAAAATATAGCTGCAAGTAAAGTTACTGGTGGACGAAGACGAAAGAGGGGATGCCTTCCGGGGCATCCCCAAGCTTAGGCTTTTGGTTATCCTTGAATATCTTGGGGTGCCATGGGCATCCCCAAGCTTAGGCTCTTGCCACTCCTTATTCCATAGTCCATCAAATCTTTACCCAAAACTTGAAAACTTCACAACACAAAACTCAACAGGAAATCTCATAAGCTCCGTTAGTGCAAGAAAGAAAAACCACCACATAAGGTACTGTAATGAACTCATTATTTATTTATATTGGTGTTGAACCTACTGTATTCCAACTTCTCTATGGTTCATACCCCTTGATACTAGCCATAGATGCATCAAAATAAGCAAACAACACACGAAAAACAGAATCCGTCAAAAACAGAACAGTCTGTAGCAATCTGTAACTCTCGAATATTTATGGAACTCTAAAAATCCTACCAAAATGGGAAGTCTTGGGAAATTTTTATATTGATCTACAGAAAAAATAATCAACGCAACATCACGTTTCTGTGAATTACTAAACTTATTTTCGTGCGCGCAAAGTTTCTGTTTTTTCAGCAGAATCAAATTAACTATCACCTTAGGTTATCCTATAGGTTCTACTTGGCACAAACACTAATTAAAACATGAAAACAAATCTAAACAGAAGCTAGATGAAATATTTATTACTAAACACAGGCAAAAAGCAAGAAACAAAAATAAAATTGGGTTGCCTCCCAACTAGCGCGACTGTTTAACGCCCCAAGCTAGGCATAAAAGCGAGGATAGATCTAAGTAGTGCCATCCTTGGCACTTGGAAAGAAAAGAGCGAATTTCCTTTATATGGCATTCATCCTTCTATTTTGGGAAAGCACATTGCCATTAATGGAGGAAGTAAGATTAAGCACCTTATGGAAATTTGCATCTAAGCTAGCCTTCATCCACTGGGCACCGAAGTTCGCCACAAGTAATCATAAAGCGCAACGAAGAAGCAGATTACAAAAACTGGGCACCATTGCAGCGTAACCAAGTAATACTAAAACAAGACCACTTCTAAGACAGTTCAAGAAAGGTTAGCCTTGCACGAGAACTGTTGCGCCAACTGCTGAGCAAGGCTATGAGACAGGCCTAGCATGTCGGTCATAGCTTCCAGGTGTAGCTGTTTAGCAATGAGGTTCTCATTGGTGTTCTCCGAAATCTTTCTTAGAGATAGGACTTCAAGTCGAAGTTGAGTTGCAAATTGCCTTTCTGCTAGAACTTGGGACTAAAGAAGTCGAACTGATTCAGACAGCGAATTATGTGAGCTTGTCTGACTGCTAGTCTCAAGTAACTTGAACACTGCATCAAGACAAGACTTTGGGGTTGTCTTGCTATCTTCAAGATGTTTTTCCTTCTTTGTTGTATATGTTGGGTTTGTCTCACAGCGTTCAGCAGACTTGTGCATGCCATCAGGCATATCGCCCTGAAACAAACAGAGAGATGACAAGTTTTGCACGTGTTTAAACAAAGATGGTAACTGTGCTGTGAATTCCATCCAATTTCAAATTAGAAAATAAAGAGTAAGTTCAAAATATCTATAGGATAATTTGGCATTATTCATAATGCGAGGAGCTTCACCATACTACTGGATTACCATGTTAACAAAACAAGTATAGATGAAGGGAAAAGACAATCATTGTATCTATTTTGGTTAATGTGCATGGCATGTTGTTCATATCATCAGCCACATCAGTAAGATAAAACAGGAGATGACAAGGTGCAACCGTGGGCTGCTTCACCACACACTGGATTATAGATCCACAAAAACAAGCATATATATAGGGAGTATTGAGTAATGTGCATGGTATGAATACGGAATTTGGTTTTACAAGTAAAACTTGGATCTTATAGTTGTTGCAAACATGCATTTTGATAGAAACAGCAAACTAAACAACAGTTGAGGATAGGGAGTATGAGCAAATTAAACAGCGGTGAGGATAAAGGCTTTAGAAGGACTGACTTACATTAATAGTTAACACTGGCTTTACAATGCCCTTCTCCATGTCAAGGGAAGGATAACTCATGAATTTCAGCACAGAATCTTCTTCATAAGCATTGCCTGTACTCTACATTTTGTAGAGAGTAATTATAGATATGATAATACTGGAAGGGATAGAGGATAATGAAGATAAGATGCAGATTGATGCTACATAATCAACTACCAATCCCTGGAAGTACAAGCGTTACAGGACAAAATGTACTGACAAGAGCAATGGGCTACACTTTTGCACTGGCATTGTCTATGTATTCAATCTTTTTGGTAAGATTAAATATAGATCTGGCACTTTTTAGTAAATGGTTGGCGAGGAGATAAGATGCAGAATGATACACTATGAACCAATCCCTCTTCCCATAATATAAGAGTGTTTTGAACACTGGTGTACTATACAAAACGCTCTTATATTATGGGGCGGATGGAGTAGTTGTTAATGTAAGTATAGTGATAGACGACATTCAGTCCTTACAAGAGGACTGTAGAGCTAAACACCTTCAAAAGCATTGGATTGATTCTAAATTTATGTAAGCGTCGATACATATCTTATAATGTCCACCAAATGGAGTATAACGAGGCTACATGTGCAGTGATGCTACATAATAAACCAGCTATGAAAGTAAGTATGGTCATGCAGGGCAAGAGGTACAGGTACTCACAAGAGCAATGTAGTGTGCAGTATAGTTGCGAGATTCTGTGGTCCCTTGAGAATGAATGTTCTTCTGCAAATAGTTTTCGTACAAGTGAGATATTAAGGCACATGCAGAAATGTAGTTCAAATTGTGATGTGATATCATAGACAGTACCTTACTCTGCAGACGAGACCAATGTGTATCAAGATTATTCCAGTCATTGTTTGATAAATATAGCACCAGAGACTTTACAGAAATTTCATTTAGAGGCTTGCCATCGAAGTGCGCTTGACTCGGGTAGGAATGATACTTCATCAACGAGTGCTTGAAAAGCGCAACCAACCCTTGCTCGTCCTGACTATCCAGTTTGGTCCTTGCCTATTTAAAATAATGAAATATTGTGTCTTCTATCAGCAGAAAATATGCGGTAATTACCATGAATAACATTAGTACATTACTTACGGTAAGTTGTGGAGGAAGATTGTAAATTGTTCTTTGTCTGTGGTATAATCTTTACATGAAGGAAAGATGCGCACAAATTTCCTGACAACAATATAAGCTTCGTCTCCCTAAACTGGGAAGAAGTGGAACAGGAGTCCTATTTGCTGCAATTGGGGCTCTCTCTCATTTGAAAAGGGATTTGGCAACTGGATTTGGTGTGCTCTTTGCTAGAATGGGGGTTTTGCGTTGTAGAGCTAGTGCTATGTTAACTGGCATTGTCATACTGTTTGTTGCAGTTGGGGTCTGCTGAGTTGGGTCATCAGAGATGGCCAGTGTAGTAGGGCTAGAGTCTGCTAGAGTTGTGGCTGTGATTTTCTAGGTCTGGTGAAATTGCAACTACACCTAATGGGCTATTTGATTTATCAGGTGTCACTACCTTTTGCAAATACTTTGTCTGTGCTCCTCCACGATCAGCAATCACCCTCTTCCTTTTGAACGTCTGATACACAAGAACAACATTTGAATGGATAAATATGGTATGATGACAGGTGGAATATGTACTAAAAATGGACAGGCAGGGCATATTCACATACACGATGTGTAAACTAAGCTAATGGCAGTGCAACAAAGTAGAAGCAATGCAAAGCATCAGTTGCAAGATATGTGCGACCAATATAACCTTGGAAAGTTAGAGCAAGCACCTTGATGGGTGAATAAGATAGGGCATCTACCTCTCACTCCTCCACTAGGGAGCTACACTGACTTAGGTCTCCCTCTAGCTCAGAACCATTGTTAGGATCATATTCCGAGCATGATTCTGTAGGTGGAAAGCATTTGCATTGCATTACATCCAAACTTGATTTCAGTCCCTTAATGCCAAGTTTGACAGCCATGGCATTGTTCTGCTTTATTCTTTTCATGCGCACAAGCTCATAATCATTATGATGTTGTTCAGTATCTGAGATTCATGAAAACATAAAAAGTAGTCAAATTATCTATGGAATGCATTATGGATTCAACTCGAAGGGTGTCTCTCTACAAACCCAAAGTTCACCCCAACCGTGCTGACCAGACTGCACACAGAAATACAAACCTCTTATGTCTCTATAACAGGCAGACACACATTTCAAAACTGATGTAGGAACATTAGAATCATATCAAATTCGTATTTGAGCAAATAAACTAAGGAATTATGAGTGGCATAATGTTTAGCTTCAAGGGTGGAGTGCTGGTAGTGCGACACCAAGCAGGTAGGTAGATTGTATTCCATGTAAAAGATCATAGTCTATGGTAAAAGGTGGATATGCCACTTTCTTTCGATACAATGCAGTGTTCATTTCCCACACATGATGGAAGAGATCACACGGGGAAATACTATTCACTCATGTCTGCGGTTCCAGTATTTTGAAATAGGGTGGTCCACCCTAGAAGAATATTGAGAACAGATAAGACAAGGCAAGCATAGAGGTAGTGAATCAAACATTACTAGTGAGCTTACTAGGACAAGTATGCAGAATTGTAACTGTAGTAAGAGACTGTCCGAAATCTGAATCAAGTTGGTCTACCACTTATTGTTTGCAACTAATCGACATGAATAATTGGATATCATATCGAATGAGTAAGAAAGACAAGTAAAATTGTCAATAAACCTGGCCTGCAGTAGTAATCTGGGTCAATGTCACTATGACCAACAATCCAAAATGACTAGTGTCTGTTCCTAGGGCCAAAATTTTGAAACCCTGTGAACTTTACAGGTACTAAAGATTACTAAAATACATCTGAACCATTAAGTGTATGTAGCACTCAGTACACAACAAACCCTAAATACAGTCCTACCTAATGAGTAATGAATGAATTAGAAAATGGGTGATGAGGAGTGACTGCTGAGTGTTGAGGATGTATCTCAGGATAAATCAGGTTGGCTTAGTGGTTGTTGCACGCCTAAGCCCTTAACGAACTGGGAAGGTAGGCACGGCGGCACGCCCGGGCAGTGGTTACGCTATCAGGTGAGCGGATCCTGACCTCCTGTTTGTCCGGCGTCTTCTCCTAGAGTCATGTCGTCCGGGAACGGCAAGTCACTAGCGAGGCAGGAGGCTGGGGGGCGAGTAGAGACCGGAAGCACAACAAAACAGAAAGGAATCAAGGCCTGGGCCGACCCAAAATCCCAGGGTGGGCCATGGCCCACCGTGGGTATCCTGTAGATACACACCAGAGTGGCGTACATGAATTTTCGAAACTAAGTAGGAACATTTAGCCGACCAATTAAAAGACTCTATTTTAATAATATCAGATTCATATTTGAACAACTAAGCTTGTTTAGCTTGATGGGTGGAGCAGTGCTATTATGACACGAAGCACGTATGTTGATCGTATAGTGATCATAAAAGGAGGGAAACCCTAAGCATTTTTTTGAGAAAAAGAGGGTTTCCCCTCCTATTTCTATTAAAGAAACCACCACAGAACCAACATGATCAATTAAACCCTAAGCATGATCAATTAAACCCTATTATGGCTGTGCCATGGTAGATTTGAAGCTGCAAACCACGGAAATGCTATTTAGCAACCATTGTTCGCTTCAAACTAAGAACTAAATTATAAGAGCCGAAAAGAAAGTACAGTAACCAAGTTACGATCTATTTTCCAGTTGAGATCAAAAAGTTGAGCAGATATGAAGTACCACGTCTCTTGCGATGGCTGTCAGTGATGTTCAAGCAGATCTGTGACGGTAGACAGGTGCATCGGGGGCTAAGTCCCATTGCGGTGGACTAGAAGGTCGTGTGATCGGCCCCGACAAAGAGGATGACAGCGCTGATGAAGCGAGAGGACATGATGCAAGGCTCTTGATCCATCGGCGTGGATGAGAAACGTCCATCTCTAGTAGTGGACGATGCGGTCTTGGTAGGTGCTCTGGCATGGTGGAGGACGGCGGCGATGGATGGGGTGGAGGACAGCGGCGATGGATGGGGTGGCGGACGGAGGAGGCTGGTGTGGGGATGGTGTTCTAGCGCGGATGGTGTATGAATGGGAAAATGGAGGGAGAGGTATGGGGAACCATGCTTTTGGGACGCGCCTGTCTGAAATATGGGAAAGTTACAAACTTAGCACCCGTTTCAAATTTCGACGTCTTGTCGGTTGGGGATAGGACGATAATCTCGCATCTCCCCAATATTTTCCCAGAGCAATTTCGGGCGAGGATAGGGTGTTTTGGCGCCCACGGTGTATGAACGGGGCTGACAAGTAGGGCGATTGTGTCACGTTTGAATGAAGTTACAAACCTACCCCTATGGAAAATATATGCCTACATCGATTTCAGCCGAGTCATGTTTGTTTTGCCGCCCACCATGTATGAATGGGGAAATGGAGGGAGTGACAGAGGTCTATTGGACGAGCTTGAATCAAATGTGTTTTGCCGCCCATGTTTTGAATCCACCGTGTCTGAATGGGCTCACAGGTGGTCGTGTCATGTCTAATTGAAGTTAGTAACCTACCCCTATTGAGAGAAATGGAAATCGGGCCGATGGATTGTCCATGTAAGGGGTAGATAGCAATTTCCATCTCCCAAATACTTGCTTCAGGCAGCCGACGTGGGAGTGGACATTTTGCTGCTTCTTTCAAATTTTGGGACAATAAGCATCCACGTTTACCCTGGTAACTAAATTTGAATCCATTTTGTATTCTTATACGAATCTTTATAAATCATCCTATGTGTTTTTATATATCTTCAAAAGCACGACAAGGATGTATTCCACTGTCATATATGAATATGATTTACAAATGCCGATACTCGAATTCAGAAGCTAGAATCCCTTTTAAGGAGAATTCAAATATTTGAAACCACTTTATGTCCAACTCAAGTGTTACACGCAGCATAATGTGTATTCCTATTTTGATATGTACAAAAGCGATATCTCAAGATTAAAAATCCCCAGCCAATCAACCAATAATGTACAAAACTAACAGATATATAAACACTTATAGAGTATATGGATCAATAATATCAACTAACATACATAAGCCAGGCCGCTGTAGTTTTTTGGCTTGAAGAGCATCATTTTTTAGCAGAGCTAGTACAACATCTTGGCCCTTTCAGATGTGTGCCACTTAAGGACCATCTATATTACTATTATTGTTGGATGCACATTCAGCCCGATTGGCATATTTGTAGGTCTGGCACAGCAATCAAAATGAAATGTCTCAGAGTCTTGTTAGTTAATACAGGCTAGTGCTCAAAAAAATTACAAACCAGAAACGAAAGAACAATTATTATATGATTTCTAAAACAAATGCTTGATCGATTACATGAACAAACAACACAAAGGTTATTCATCGATGGAAAAAACATTTCACCTATGATTTACCAAGTGGGAATTTAATTTCCTTTTTTCCTCCAGGACCTTAACAATGCGGTCAGTCTCAGCTTGCTTCATTTTGAAATCCACCAAATATTTAGTGGCTTTCTTGAGTACTGCTTGTGATTGTGCTATTTGCTTCCTCAACATGTCAACTTCATCTCTAAGTGCAGAAGCAGAATCTCTTTCTACCAATAGTTTAGCCTCTAGAGCATTAGTAGTTGGAAATTCATGATGCACGATTGGGCCGGTGCCACTGCTGTGCGATGATACAACGTCCATGGGGACCTCGCTATTTGATCTTGGGCTAACCTGTTTTGCCATCAAAGTTTCAATTGGATTCCAAAAAGTTGAAGTTAGTAAAACATCTCAACTGGGAGTTAGAACAACAAAGCAGTTAAACAAACAAGGAATTAGACAGTTTCAATTGGATGCTAAAAAGTAGTTATTAACATCATTGTAACCGGTTGCAGCAGCAAATTAGTTAAACAAACAAGTTTTTCAAAAGGTACCTGTTGTGGCATTGGAGTTTCTCTTGGATCTTGAAAAGTTGAGTAGCCAGTAACATGATTAGAGCAACCGGTTACATCAGCAAAGCAGTTAAACAAACAAGTTTTGCAAAAGGAACCTGTTGTGGCATTGGAGTTTCTCTTGGATCCTGAAAAGTTGAGTAGTCAGTAACTTGATTAGAGCAACAAGTTACAGCAGCAAACCTGTTACACAAATATATTTTTGAAAATGTACTGCTTGTGCAATTGGACTTCCAATTGGATCCTGAAAACTTGAAGTTGATAAGATGATTACAACAACAAGTTATAGCAGCAAACCAGGTAAACAAGGAAGTTTTTGAAAACATACCTGTTGTGCCAATGGAGTTTCAGTTGGATCCTGCAAACTTGAATATCAGCACTCATAAATAAAGTGTTGCCAGAGCCATAAAAAACTAACATCAAACTAGTAAAACTAACCAGTTTTGGCAACATATTTAATTACACATGAACTAGTAAAACTAACAATTTCTTGGCAACGTATTAAAGTAACAAGTCGGTACCGTTTACCAGCAACATGGACATCTGTAAATTTCTTTGAGGTAAGCAAAATGATTTCAACACACACACACACACACAAACACACACACACACACACACACACACATATATATATATATATATATATATATATAAGTTAAAAAGACGGTGTCCCTCATATAAACCTGACAGTTGTCTATCTATGAACATTCAAACATTACTAGTGCTACAAGTGATAAAAGCAACCCAGTTAAACAAACAGGGTATCAGAACGTAATTTACATGTGAATTCTGCTGCACCCTAGAAGTATATATGACCAGCTATCTACGTGCTTAAATAGCTATTTAATTTCAGGCAAACAGGTAATTCTTAACAGTAAGTATCAAACACATAGATAGGCACAGTCTATAATAGGATTAATAGGCTATGGCATTATGTAATTAGTAGCAAACTAAATTAAGCCAAGCAACGTTAGTGAACAATTTTGCAATAAGAGGCTAACTGAAATTCCGAGAAGTAGGTAACTGAACTTACACTAGCTCTTTGTACAGGCACACTACAACTTCTTTTCCACTTACAAGGTTCTACGAAGGAGTCCATGGCATCAATTGCTTGGATACGCAGTCCCAATACTTCTTTCTTCCCACACTTCATTAGTAAGTCGAATGGTTAATCTGATAGGATGGTGCATCCTTGATATGTTATATGAGGATGGGTTGTCAGACTAGTTGTAGCAATACACATCACACTGGCTTTTACTGTATATTTCATGTGATTACATTTGGCATATCTAGATCTAAGAAATTTACAATTGGATGAAAAGACTGGCATCCTTCACATTATTAGCGAACTCAATTCGTAGAAACAAGCAATTCAACCAATATGTGGGTAAATCAAAAGCGCCACTGGAATATTTTTCACTACCGCAATCATACACACAAAAAGGGGGCGCCACCATAGGGGCTGGTATGGGCAGCCGCCTCGGGTGGCTGGAAAGTGTGCGCCTAGTTTGAGTCGTCTAGGTTGGCCCAAACGGGAACCGCCCATATCGATTGAAAGCAGGAAAAATCCCAATTCGTTCGCTCCAGCCTCCAGTCTGGTTTGCTCCTAACCTAGCCACCACTGGACAGAACGACACAGCACTTCCTCGCGCCCTCGTTGGACGCCGATCACCGGGCTTCAAGCGAATGGAAGGACAATAAGATGAAGATCCAACCATGGGTGTAGCCTGCGTGGGAGGCAGCGGCAGCAACACGAGCATGGCATCGAGCTTGTGCAAACGGATAGTCGCAGCTTGCAAGAACAGCATGTGTAACGAGCAAGTACATGACATCCCTGATTATATCTAATTCAACTGTTCAATTTCTGGCCAATACTTAAACCAGACGGTGTTGTAAAACTGCTTGTATGTAGGGAATCTACGAGAAAATGAAACCAATTTCTGCTAATTTTATAACTCCCCAATCAATATTGAACTGACTAAACCTGAAGTATCTAATCTAGTTTCCGGTGCAAACATACAAGCTCATATTGTTCTTGAGCCTAACGTGTCTAATGAATAGACTGCTAATGAAAGATTTGATGCAAACATTTTACATGCTCCTGGTGATGAACATATAGTGTGTAATGAGGGATATAATGCAAGCATTTTGCAAGCTCCCATTGAAGGATTTAGTGTCTAATGATGATCTGCTATGTTGAGAGAGACATAGTAGGAATTGATGACAAGAAAGTTATAGTACATTTTCATGGCTTGAGGAAACGACGAGGCAATCTACCAGAAATTCCCCCTATCATGACAATGTAGCATAAATAATTTTCTAATGTGTTGTTCGAAACTATTGGAATACTTGTGCGGGATAGATATATTGATATGCAGTTTGTGCACTAGTTATAGGTGCAATTACACTTTGATATTTGCAGCCAGAGAACGAATAATTCAAGCATGTACAGACCATGTTAGTATTCCTTGTACACCATGTTGCATTTTGTGTTTTTTCGGGTTTACATCATTTATTGTTTTATAATCTGGAACTACTTTGGATCATTAGTTGGTTTTCAAAGTGCATGTAGCTTCACATTTCTCAAGTTATGTTGATTTCGGGAGTGCAAATGCCTTCGTATTTTTTAAGTTCAATTTTTGCCCATGGTAGCTTGTATTCGTGGATCCGCCACTACACACAAATCATGCACGCGGGCCAGTACGAGTTAAATGAAATGCAGGGACTTACGCTAGCTCGTTGTACAGGCACACTACAGCTCTGCTTGCAGGGATGTTCCATGTACAAGTCCATGTTACCACTTGCTTGGATGTGTAGGCCTTGTGCTCCTTGCATCCCCCTCTGCATTTTTGACATGGTGAATGGCTGATCAAATAAGAGGAATCGACCTTGCTGTTGTACCAGAGGATAGGTACTTACAAGGTTATACCAGTGTGCAAGATTTGTACCAGATCCCGTAGCGCCATCATGCTTCGCTAAAAAATGGTTTTGCTTGTTTCAGATGATATCTCCAGAAAAAATAAGAGTTAAAGTCAGATTTGCATAGGCGTGTAAGCTAAGAGAGCAGTTAAAGGATATCCAAGCATCATCGGAACAGTGCACAAGGGAGTGATACGTGGATACCTAGTTTGGTCTAGCGTTTGGGCATGCTCGCCTAGCTAGAGTGCGGGTCACTTCAGAGCCATTGAGGGTGATGCGCTGGCATTGGCTGGCCATGCACGGATGAAGATCTTGAGTGACAGCGGAGCTCTACGATGCGGTGGACGAGACCGTTGGTGAAGCCCCTATGGCCTCGGGGGGCGGAGGTGCGATGATGTGCTCGGTGAAGTAGCCCCGGTGAGGTAGGAGACGACATAGGTGAAGCGCTTCTGATGCGGTGGAAGTCGGAGGCACGTCGGTTGCGGCGGCCGACGTTGTAGGTGGACCACCCAATGCGATGGCCGAGGGCGTAGATGAGGTAGCTCCGGTGCGGTGGTGAAGCGCGACCGTCGTCTTCGTTGTCGTCCGGCACAGAGGTGAGGAAAGAGACGAGATGAGGGGCGATTCGAACTTTGCTTGGGTTGGCGGCGAATAAGGGATTTGAGCACTCTGGGCACAGAATGGGACGATGGAGAAGGGAGATTTTGCAGGGCTGGAATTGGGGCCGACAGATATTTAAATATAAAACGTGGAACCGCAAACTTATTTTGTCATCTTTTTTGGGGGCGGGGGGGGGGGGCGGGGAGGTGGGAGGGAGGGGGTCGGTGGTTGGGTGCTAGCATCCATACAACACATGACCACCACGACACGACCCTAGTCTGCCTGGTGTGCCTACATTTGAGAATGCAAACGTATCTTCTTTCATTAGCAACGGAATCTGTATCTTTTACCATGCCCGTGTTTTCCTTGCAAACAATACGTTATTCGAAACAAGATACTATAAATTAATTAATGAGGAGTTATTTGAATTAGAGTGTGTGTCACATAGCGATCTCCAATTCTAACATGGATTTCAAATTTCACAGTATCCACACTACCTTTTTTGATACAAATTCATATGTACAAGATGAACACCATGGTAATGAGAAAACTTTGGATGGATTCAAACTTATGACCTACAAAATAGCACAACAATCAAGTCAACGTCAACTTTTCCAAACCTAGTATGGCACAAATTCGAAATAATTATGGAAGCCATATGCATGGTCCTGAATTCAAATCTTACAATGTACACTAGATTGAAACGTCGATATTAAGTCTTGTACTATTGTCATGCCCAATATGCGACCCTATCCAAAAGGAACTCGAAGGTCCCACCAAGGATAGACCCGCATATTGAAACGCTTTTGCAAGGTGGATATCATTACATCAACATTACATAATAGATGGGGATACACACAAGAGGCATACAATGCCACACGAATACATCATCACAATACATAAGAGCATCATCCGACTACGGATGAAACACAAACAGAAACTCAAACGACAACCACCCTGCTAGCCCAGGCTGCCGACCTGGAACCTATCCCCTGATCAAAGAAGAAGCAGAAGAAGAACTCCAACACAAGCAAACAGCGCTCTCGCGTCATGATCGTCGCACAACCTGTACCTGCAACTGTTGTTGTAGTAATCTGTGAGCCACGAGGACTCAGCAATCCCATTACCATGGGTATCAAGACTAGCAAAGCTTAAAGGGTAAGGAAAGGATAAGTGGTGAGGCTGCAGCAGTGACTAAGAATATATGGTGGCTAACATACGCAAATAAGAGCGAGAAGAGAGCAAAAGGAACGGTCGTGAAACTAGCAATGATCAAGAAGTGATCCTGAACTCCTACTTACGTCAAACATAACCCAGAAACCGTGTTCACTTCCCGGACTCCGCCGAAAAGAGACCATCACGGCTACACACACGGTTGATGCGTTTTAATTCGGATCTGGTGTCAAGTTATCTACAACCGGACATTAACAAATTCCCATCTGCCTATAACCGCAGGCACGGCTTTCGAAAGATTATACCCTGCAGGGGTTTCCCAACTTAGCCCATGATAAGCTCTCGCGATCAACGAAGGATATACCTTCTCCCAGGAAGACCCGATCAGACTCGGAATCCCGGTTTACAAGACATTTCGATAATGGTAAAACAAGACCAGCAAAGCCGCCCGATGCGCCGACAATCCCGATAGGAGTTGCACATATCTCATTCTCAGGGCAACACCGGATGAGCAATCCGTACAACTAAAACCAGGCCTCAAGTTTCCCTGAGGGGGCGCTGCAAAGGGCTCTAGTTCGGACCAACACTTAGACAAGCACTGGCCCGGGGGGCTATAATAAAGATGACCCTCGAGAGAGCGACTCCCAAGGGAAAAGTAGGTGGTGGTGAGGCAAATGGTAAAACCAATGTTGGGCCTTGCTGGAGGAGTTTTATTCAAAGCGAACTGTCAAGGGGGTCCCATAAATCACCCGACCGTGTAAGGAACGCAAAATCCAGGAACATAACACCGGTATGACGGAAACTAGGGCGGCAAGAGTGGAACAAAACACCAGGCATAAGGCTGAGTCTTCCACCCTTTACCAAGTATATAGATGCATTAAAATATAAGAGATATTGTGATATCCCAACCGAAATCCTGTCCACCATGGAGCAATCTTCAACTTCACCTGCAACTAGCAACGCTATAAGAGGGGCTAAGCAAAGCGGTAACATAGCCAAGCAATGGTTTGCATAGGAAAGGTGTCAAAGGTTAGAGGTTCATGGAAATATGGGAGGCTTGAGGAGCAAAAGATAGGTAACGCAGCATAGCGATAGGACGAAGCAACTAGCATAGCAATGATAGTAGTGAGATCCAGGGTAGCGGTCATCTTGCCTGAAATCCCGCAAGGAAGAAGAATGATTCCATGAAGAAGATGAACGGATGAAGCCGAACCAAGCGTAGACGAACGAATCCTCACGATCGAAGCGAAACAGGAACTAACAAGAAGAAGCACACAACATGGTAAACACACCACACATGAACAAGACATGATGCACAACAAGCATGATGCATGACAAAGCTACATGAAGCTACTCATGGCAAGAGATGATGCAAACAAGAACAACACATCAAGGCAAGTTTAAATGAGGCCGAGAACAACATATAACAATTCCGGTAAGTCCTCATATGCAAATTTGAAGTTGGTATAGATATGAATAAACCTTATGTTCAAGTTGTTAAACAGCAAGTTAAGATGAACCAAGATGATCTACACCAGATTCTAGTCAAGTTACATATAAAGTTCATTAGATTTGGAGCTACGGCCTAGAAGATATGAGCAAAACAAGTTAAACATGGCATTGATGCAAAATGCACCCAAAATCAAGCAAACACGTCAAAACAAGGATGCAGCATGATAATATTAAAGTACATGCAAAATCAAGCAAGTTTCACATATAGCACACTCAAAACGGAGCAACGGTTCAACACACACACTCTATACAAGTTATAGCAACAATCTGTCCAAAACAGCAACTAGGCATCTTGCAAGCAACAAAACAGCATGCTACAGCATCACAATATGAAAACAAAAGGCATGGGCATGATGTACAGGTAAAGCATAACAAAACATGAACACTAAGCTATCTCCAGAAATCACTAGAACATGCTCAAACACACATGGCAAGATTGCAAATGATAACAGTTCAGACTTTGCAGATATTAACATCAGGTTGCAATGTTCAGAGCTATCAAACAACATGTTACAAGAACTTATCATGGCAAACAAAGGCATGAAATGAATCTACTAATTGCATAGAACAAGAGTCCCTTACTGACCAAGAGCCAAAAAGGATCAGAAGATATGGTGGCACCCATGTAAACATGGCAAGTTATATTACAGATTCATACATGGCAGGAATAGAATTATGAAGGCATGTTGGTGAGCTTGTACCACTAACCACAGAGCAATATATGGCATGGAAAGGCAACCAACAGTAAGAAGGCATGTAAATGAAGCTAAGCATGGCAATAGCAAGTTCATAGGGTGCATGGAACACTAGGAAAACACATGGCAACAACTGAACTTAATGTTAACAGGCTGACAGCAACATTATCAAGAGCAAGATATGAACAAGCTACAACAAGCTATAAATGCAACCAGGGGCATGGATGTATAGAGCATGACATGTAGAACAAAAGATGTTTAGTGAACATCTCCAGATTATGCATAGAATGACTAGTAGCAACAGGTTTACATAGCATCGCGAAATAACAGATTCAGCCTAGCAAAACAGCAACAGCAAGTACACTACTTAACAAGGTCGATTCACTCACCACAAGTCATTGCATGACAAGATAAGCATAGCATCAGCAAGAAGACACGTTTATGAAACAAACCAATGCAAGAACAAGTTCATAGCATGCAAGGATCAACTACAACAACCTTGGCAAAATTGAATAACATGTAAACAATCTGCCAGGAAACATTTTGAAGCAAAAGTAGAGCACGAAAATGACATGCTAGGCTACTCCATAATTGCAAACATGGGCATTAATGGATAGAGAACAACCATATGTTCAAAACATCCTTACTGAAGTATCTCAAAATAAGCATGGATATCTCTGTAGCATCATGTTTACATGGCATCAAAATAACAGCAGAACATGGACTAAAATCAGTAACATCATGATGCCTAGTTTGCATGCTTGTGCTAGTCACCACATTGATCTCAAAAATACATGGTAAGCACCTCTGTAAAGAAGACATATCATAGATCAAAACACATGTAGACATCAACCTCATAGGATGCACACAACAATCATGGCAAAAATGACAAATGAGCATGTTCTGTTAACAGGCAGCAGAAAACATTATGAAGCACTCTTGCAATGATGATTCAGGCATCAAGATGAGCTCAAATGAACGTGATGCAATGGAATGAAATGATGTACTCGTTGAGACGAACAATTTGACATATTACACGCCTTAAACGGAGCTACGGATGCGGAGATACGGCATGATGAACAAGGCATGGTAATGTCAAATAACAGGGACTTAGCAGATTCGGGGTCAACCTTCAGCTTGCACGGATATCAAGGCGGCGGCGCGAGCTCGCCGGAGAGATCGCCGGAGACGACGGAGAAGACGCCGGGGAGGCCGGAGATGGCGGATCCGGACCGGATTTCGCCGGATCCGGCCGGGACGAGCCGGAGAAGTCGGAGAGGGCGGAGGAGCGCTTGGCGCGGGGCGACCGGAGCTCCTGCCGGGGCGGAACGGGAGGCAGGCGGGGCCGACGAGGGAGGCGCGAGCTCCCGGGCGGCGGCGCGGGGCGGCGGCGTGTGGCGCCTCCGCGGCGGCGGGGCCGGGCTACGGCGGCGGCGCCGGGTCAGAGGACGAGGGGCGACGAGGCGGCAGCTCCGGGCGCAGGCGGCGGCGGCGCTCGGCGGCGCCCGCGGCGGCGGCCGTCGACGAGGCGCGAGGCGGCGGGGACGGACGGGCCGGGCGGCGGCGGATCTGGGCCCGCGCGGGCCCCGGATGGGCTCCGCGGGCCGGTGGCGCAGGGATGGCGCGGGCAGACAGGTGTCGCGCTGAGATTCGCCGTGAGTGGCGGCGCGGACGTGTCCGGCCGTCGGCGGACATGTCCGGCGGCGCGGAGGGAGGTTTTTTAGGGTTTCGGGGGGATTTGACCGCGAATTTCGTGGGAGGGGCATATTTATAGTTTCTGGGAGCTAGGAGAGTCCAAATGAGGAGCGGTTTTCGGCCACGCGATCGTGATCGAACGACCGAGAGCAAGGAGGGGAGTTAGATGGGGTTTGGGCCAGTTGGAAGGGGTGTTGGGCTGCAAAGAGAAAGAGGCTTTCGGGCTAACTCGGTTAACCGTTGGAGTGTCAAACGACCTCCAAATGGCACAAAACTTGACAGGCGGTCTACCGGTGATATACCAAGGCCGCTTGGCAATCCTCGAGCCATTCTGAGAAAGTTTAACACCCGCTCACAACGAGAGACAAAAGGGGAACACCGGAGGACATAGGAGCGCCGGATTGCAAAACGGACAACGGGGAAAAGGCTCGGATGCATGAGACTAACACGTATGCAAAATGAAATGCACATGATGACATGATAAAATGCAACACGCAAGCAAATGACATGGCAACGACAGCAAATAACTGGCGGACACCTGGCGCATCGAATTCGGGGCGTTACAACTATCTACATTCAAATCTTCTTTTTAGCCCCTCCCCGGCACACACGCTACATACTTCCTGTATCGATTAATCTTCCTCTCCTAACCACCTTAGAAGCTATCGATTTCTGACACACGTTCATTCTTTCTCTCCATGTTTCGGTCTCTAACTCTCTAAACTACACAACCCCCCTTTTCCACTCTGTTACCAAATGTATCTCCCTCACACACCCGCCATTGCACTCCATGCCGAGCTCTCTCTCTCTCTCTCTCTCTCTCTCTCTCTCTCTCTCTATCTCTCTCCCTCCCTCCCTCCCTCCCACCCTCTCTCGTTAGATACATGCATTGCCTATCTAGACCCCCCTCTCGTGCGCACGCACGCACATTGTCTATCTAGGTCATTCTCTCGAGGCTGTCTCCCGCTTTGATCCGCATGACGGCCCACACTCGCTCTCTTTATCTAAGTCTCGATTAACCTCGCTTTCTCTCACACACAAATGATATATCTCCCTGTTCGGGCCTCGATCGACACACTCTATACTCTCTCAAGTAGATTGTCTATCTAGTTCAGTCCATCCAAGCCGTCCCCACTCCTCGACCTCATGGTGGGCCACGCTCGCTCAATCTCTCTCTCTCTCTCTCCCTCTCTCTCTCTTTATATATATATATATATGTATGTCTCGATTGACCTCGCTCTTTCTTAGACACAAACGATATATCTCCATGTTTGTGCCCAATTCGACGTATTCATATTGTATACTCTCTCATGCACATTGTCTATCTAGGTCACTCTCTCCAACCCGTCTCACTATTTCGGTCACACGATGACGCACTCGCTCAATCTCTCTCCCTTCATCTATGTAATCAATTGACCTTGCTTACTCCCACGCACAAAATATATCTACATGCCTATGACTGGATTATCTCTCAAGCTCTATCTTACAGCCCTCACCCTTCCCAAAAGCTCAATCGGACAATATCTCTCCAAATCATATATATCTTTCAACGAATGCCAGACCACACACCACTTTGTCTGTCTATCTATCTGCGTCTCGATTGACCTTGCTTTCTAACGCCGTATCTTCCACATTGAAGCTACCTCTCCATCCCTTGCAGAGCGGAGCTATTTACATTGTGAGGGGGACTCAAACCTTGGATTAACTTGTGAAGGCATTTATTCCGGTGGGTTTAGAATATATTTTTTGTAGCATTCGTCCCACAACTACTCCAAACACCGTTGCAACCCCCGCACCTCCCCCAATTGATTTCCCTCTGGCTTGGTCATTGCTCTCTTGCACGTCCTTTCTCACCTTCCATGTTGCACCATGGTATTTTTGCAAAAAATATGTTGTTCTCTTTAATTATTACAAATAAGCTACAAAAAACTACACACCGATAGTCCACCTGTAATGGAACAAATTTCGGCCCACAAATTAAAGTGCTACAAACTACACACCGAGGGGCCCACCTGTCATGGAACAGATTTGGACCAATACATAAATTAAAAATTAAAAATGAAAAACGACGACGATAAAACATGTGACCACGGCCTTCAAGCCGCACGTCAATAGGCAACATGGTAGCAACGTTTGTTGTACCCCCCTTTGTTGATATAATGTTTTTATATTACCACAACCTATTTAATGGATAACATGTTTTAATATTAATTTTAGTACATTAGAGGGACCGGCTTGTTAGCACGTACTATTTGCCTTCACTTACTGGTGGGTTCCATGCCTGCTCTCTCTCTCTCTCTCTCTCTCTCCTCCCCTTCTACATTTAAACGCACGGACAAACACGAAGGATGCGCGGGCGATGTTGCCGTTGACCATATCTGGACGCGTTCACAAGTTACGGCGCCAGTTTCACGTACTAGTAGTATTATACATGTAACAAGTTTAGGAACAAAAGTGACCGTGACGGACAAGTTAGGCTAGTTGTAGTACTATTTATCTACTACTCCTTAATAATTAAATGCGTTGATAAATAGATGTATCTCCTAGTGCTCAAACAAGGGGACTAATCGTGCCCTACAAGTATTTGGAATTGACTTTCCTAAAATAATATTTGGAATTGACGTGGTATTTAATATGAAATGTTTGCGATGATAAGGAATACATGTGGCTTGATGCCATTTTATATTTAATTTTATACGGCTCTAGCAGAACATTCAATCGATCAAACCATAGATTTCATTCAGTCTGACTCTGACTTTACATTCATACGATGATCGAACTAAAATAAAAGGAAATGCTAAATCCCAAACGTTCGGATTTTAAGCATGGCAATCCGAATGTTTTTCATGGCAAATTTAGATTACGCGGCGGCGGCGGGAGCGTCTTGCGGCGGGAGGCGGCACCTCTGCCGTGCTCTGTGTGTCGTCGGGCCACTGACCAACGGTGACAGCGACGGCGGCGTCTTGCACCATTGTTGGCGTACTCTTGGACGTTGTCCCTAAGTTCAAGGATGGCCAGAATGTTCTGGACTTCGGCCTCCAGGAGCGAGTCAACTGGTGGGAGAAGGCTACTGGTGTTGGTGCAAGGAAGCGGTCGACGACGGCGATCCATGCCGCTGAGGAGGGCACTGGCACCCGCATGGGGACAGGCGCTGGAAACGGCGCGCTGGAAACATTCATGTGCATGGGCACGCACGTTTGTGCACGCGCAGGCGCATGCGTTGGTAGGTGCACGGGTGTGTGAAAGTCGATGGGGACCTCGTGGGACCCCGTGGCATCAAGCTCGGTGACAATGTGGGGCTCCTAGCCCATCAATGCCACGGGGATAGGTGATGGAGCAATTGGGGCGATGGGAGCGGGGACAGGCGCAACGTCTTCCCGCAAGGCCAGTTCAAGCTCGTCCCAAAGCACCTTATGTTCTTGAGACTTCGGCTGGGTCTCTTCCTTCGGAAACTGGAAGACTAAGGGCAGGCCATCATGATGCGGCATGGCATACGGTTAGGTCAGGCTGGTACCGGGTAGTGGGGGTGGCTTTAAACTGCGGTGCCACCGCCATTAAAAGTGGGGGCAGTTGGGACGAAGGTGGGTGGCGAAGCCTTGTCAAAGGGCTCGCCTCCCGGTGAGCCTGCGCAGCGGCCTGCTTGCACGCCTCCCGGTCAGCCGGCGCAGCGGTCTGCTCGCACGCCTCCCGTTGACTCACACGCTTGCTTGAACGGCACCTGCCGATGAGAAGCAGGACTCGTGGCGGCACATAAACGCCCATGGTTTGAATAGTGAAAGTGTTCGCCTTAATGTGACAGGTCTTTGTTCCAAAATACCTTGGCTCTTCATTTCTGTAACTTCTCAAAAGCAGCTTGTCTCAAATTGAACAAAAAAAATACGACAACATATTTGTGCCATATCACAAGACCATGCTCAATTTCATGAGTTTTAGGTTACTTTTGGATTTTCTGAAATTTAAAATCTAGGATTCAAAACAATATCATAACCTGCATCATGCAATATATTTTCAAGCGATACATCTTTACTGTTGTAGATGTTAATATTTCTTAAGAAAGGATTTGGTCAAACATTTTTCTTAGTTAGACTTTAGACAAGTTATATATGAAAGGATAATCCCTCCGTACTAATGCATTGCCTGATATATTAACTCAAGTACTAGGCATGAACAAACGGGGCTCAATTTTGAGCTCATCCTGGTGTAGCTCCTATTAGTACTAGGCAATGGAGTTGACGGGTGACCTTGGGTAGCGGCGACCGAGGGAATTGAACCGTGCTCGGCACGGTAGGTAACATTGTCTAGTTACTAAAGCATCCCTCCATTATTCATAGGTAGTCATTATGGAACGGAGACATGAGGGGAATTTCCTAGGGCTGGAATTCTGGCCGCTAGATATTTCGACTCGAAACGCGGAGGCTCGACTGTTTGGGGTTGGCTAATGTGTGTACCATGCACACCACCAATGGGACATGAGCCCGAGTTTTTTTTTGAGGATCAACACGAGCCCGGGTCTGGCTGGTACGCCGTTGGGTGCTACAATTCGAGAATACGAAAGGAATCTTTTAAATTCCCAAACGAATCTATATGTATTACAATGCCCGTATTTTCCTTGCAAATTACTGATCATTCCAAAAGGCACGGTAGTTGATTTATGACGAGTTCTTGAATTAGAGTGAGTTTGTGATATAGTGACCTCAACGTGGATTTCACATTTCATGGTATCCCTAGTAAGTTTTTCATTGCAAATTCAAATTTAAAAGATGAACGGTATGGTGGTGAGAAAACTTTGTATGTATCAAGCATATGATGACACACACAGACACACACACACACACACACACACACATGAATACGACAACAATCTAGTAAGTTTAGTGCATCTATTTTTCCAAACCATGCATGTATGGCATGAATTCAAAAATACTATGTTTGTTCCTAAATATTTATCTTTTAGAGATTTCAATGAGTGACTACATACTGAGCAAAATGAGTGAATCTACACTCTAAAAGATGTCTATATACATCCATATGTGGCACTTCATTTGATATCTCTAAAAAGACAAATATTTAGGAACGAAGGGAGTAAAATGTAAGCCATGCATGGTCCTCAATTCAATATTTAAGATGAATAGGAAACTGAAACATGAATATTAAGTCTAGTCCCACATACATGCAAATGTTGTGTTTAGGCCTCTCCATCGACCCCCACCCCCACACACATACTTCATGTATCGATTGATGTTCATTTCTTTTTGATAGACCTACTGGTATCCGACACACACGTGCTCATTATTGCTCTTCACGTTTCGATCTCCATTTATGTCATTCCCACCCTCACACTCTCAACAAATGTATTTCTCACACACAACCTCGTCGTGCCATCCATGACAAACACTCCCTCTCTCTCTCTCAAGACACATGTGTTGCCTTTGTAAAACACCTTCAGAGTGCATGCACACACAGAGTCTATCTAGGCCTCTCTCTCGGTAACTATCTCCCTCCAGCCCTCACCATAGCTTCGCCACATGATATCTCGGTGCATCATCTTTAACATTCGAGTGTACGCTAGGACACACTCCCTCGATCTCTCCCTCTATAAATGACTCGACTGACCTCTCTTTTTGGCGTCGTCTCTCTCACGCATAGACGCTCGCACTACACCTCTTGCATAAGCAGAGAAATGTAGATTGTCGGGGGTAACCCCTGGACCTTAGATAAAATTGTGAAGCTCTATTTAGGATTTTTTAGATTATATTTTTTGAACATTATATTTGTCCCACCGTCCCGAACATCGATTGGTTGTGCACCCCCACCCCCCCGTCCCCGGGAGAATATCATGTGCCCCACACTTTAGATGTTATATGCTGATACGAGTTGCTTGGAGCTTGTAGATCTGAGATATAGCAGCTCACATGATGTCTTAATATTTTTACAGGAAACCTTAATGAGTTTGAGAATTGCACACAATTTGTACAAAAACTAATCAGATGCCCTTGGATCCCATATCCAATGACCTCGAAGCTTGTATCACCGTAGCATCTAAGATGAAGGAAGACCTCATATTCTCCTGTATGTCAGAAAATCATGTGCTACCACACCTTAGTGCTTTGGTGATACAAGCTATTCAGAGCTGTTGGATCTGTGATCCAACAACTCCTTGGTGGTTCGAATGTTTTTTTGCAGAAAAGCCCCCAAAGAGTTCGGCCACTGTTTACAAGCACAAAGATTGTTCAGATGCCATTGGATCTCAGATCGAACGACCTCAAAGCTCGTATCACCGTAGCCTCCAAGCTACGAGAGCACCTGCTGTTTTCTCGCACGGGAGAATATGAGGTGCTCCCGCACCATAGATTCTATGGTGATACGAGTTCCTAGAGATCTAACAGTTCACAATAGGAGGATTGAATGTTTTTGCGATATACGCCTCAAATAGTTTGGGAATTGCGCAGAAAGTACAAGTACTACGCATGTGGCATCTGATCACAGATCATACGACCTAGATGCTAGTATCATCGTAGCGGTTAATTAAGCTATAGGGAGCACCTAATATGAGCTATTGGGAGCCGTTGGATCCAAGATGCAGCGGCACACATGATGACTGGATGTTTTATTTGCAAAAAAAACCTTGGAGGGTTTGGAAATTGCGCATAATTACAAAGACTACTCCCAAGCCATTGGATCTCAGATCCAACGACGTAAAAACTTGTATCACCATAGCATCTAAGCTGCGAGGTGGATGTGACATTCTATGCCATTGTCATTTTTGTTCCTAAACTTGCAAAATACGTGTAACCGGTGTCGTTACTTGTCTAACCGCGCAAGGTGTTTGTGCAAAAAATCCATCCTACACTAAACTATCGAAACAACACACGGGGTGCCACTTGTCATTGATCAAATTTGGACCTAAAACTAACAAATCTGAAAGATGAGATTCGAACTAGCAACCTAGACTACAAAGCGTAAGTCGATAGCCTGAAACAACAACGGTTGTTGGCTCTGTCCTATGACTTGATTTTATATAGTATTATGTTGAATAGAGTAGAGGGAGTGGCTCGTCAACACGTGTATGACCATTGACTCACTTACAGGTGGGTCCAATGTCTGCGATCTCTCTCTCCTCTCCATCGTCCAATCTTTAGACGCACGAGCACACACGAAGAGGGGCGAGAGCTTGTTGTGCTGTTATTATAACTAAAAAAAATGCTTGAAAAATAGAAGAATCGCCTAGAACAAGAGACATTGTGGCTGGTCGAGATAGATCTAACCACACCTATCCTCCGTGCCATGTTAGCATGACGAAGTTGTGTGGCTAGTGGGGTGTTTTCGACCGACTAGCTGGGTTCCAAGGTCGAACCATAAGTAGTACGTCTGATACAGTATATTTTTACACGCACATGTTTCCTCTGTGCAGAGATGTGGGACACCCTAACTCATGGTTTCTGGGTCCTCCCAGGTGGTGCACGCATATTTTCATCCTTGCCGAGACATGGGACGCCCTACCACGCATTTTTCTGGGTCCTCCTCAATCGTAGGGATGAAGCAAGCAGTTGAGTCGTCAAATCACAAAAGACTACCTATTTTGCCGTGTACATAAGTGAAGCAGGGTGGCTATCTAGTTGGGCTAGCTAGGCCGCCGCCACATTTGTTTTTTCACCCCTTTTTTCTCTCCTTGCTGGCAGGTAAATTTAAATATCCACCATGGCGTTGCTATGGTCTTTCAGTGTGGCACACGCGGTAGGATTTTTATTTTTTTGATTGACGGGAGCAGGCACGGCAGCAATTAGTCGTGACGACTCCGCCTGTAAAACCCACTGCTCCCTGATGTGAAAAGTAGTCGACTGGTGTTTTCCCATGGTGAAAACCGAAAGATTCACCCTGCTCCTCGGATGGCTCCCCCCGCCTTCCCGTAGATTGCATTGCCTTTCAGCCATTTTGCCCCCTTTGCTTCCTCTCCCCATTGCTTCTACCTAGTTCCATGGCGGCGCACCAGATCACGGAGTATGAGGTGAGGCGCCTGACACAAGAGATCCAGGCCAAGGATGCAGAGCTCAGGGCCAAGGACGTGCAGCTCCGTGAGCTCAAGGAGGAGAGGAGCGCCATGCTCCTTCTTTATGTGTGGGAGTTCATAGAGCTTCAAAAGCGGCAGGCATCCACCAGAAAGATGCTCGAGGCGTCGGCGATGTTGCTGCAGAAAGCGGGAGATACGATAGGCGATCGGGCTAGCCAGCTGGAGCGCGAGTGGGCTGGTCGTGAGGAGGTCCAGGATCGCCTCAACCACTTGGTGGACCATGTTGCCACGCACGTGTTGTGGCTGAGCGACGCCTACCATCATGCCAGCGCGACCATGCTGGCCGTCGAGCTAAACCCGTTCGCCCACCCCGCCGACTTCAACGAGTAGCGGCTTCCTAACCTGGTCTCCTTCTTCACCTATATTTTCAAGGAGCCGAGTCGTCTCCGAGCGATGGTGGGAGCGGAGCTAGACAAGGAGGGATTGCAGGCTGCCATTGCCGTTGACGGGCGAATCCTCTCTTTGACGACTAGCTCCCATGGACCGGGAGCGGGCTTTGCGGGCGGTGGCACCCTACATCACCAACGTCGTGCGCTTGGAGAAGTAGAGGAACTTCGTTAGTGTTTAGGCATCCTCTGCATGGGTGTGTCCATGTCTCGGTGCAACATGACCATTGGATGAAACTCAGACATTGTAGATCAGTCACTATAGCACAAAGCGTGTGGGTGTGTTTGGTTGCATTCTCATCTCAATATAGTTGTTCCCTCTTCGTGTATGCTCATCTCAGCACCCCTCTTCATGCATGCTCCTAGTGTATTTGTGTTAACCAACTAGTGTGGACTCACACACCCTTCATGCACTCTGCCAAACACCCAAAAGTGGGTCGAGAATGGAACTTTTGCTCCCATCCCATGCACACTTCATACACCCTGCCTAACACTGATTCGTGCTTCATATGGTTCATGTTCTGCGGAGTATTGTAGCACCATACTCTCCATACGCTATAGACCTAGTTCTGTTAACATTGATCTCACCGCCCATTCTTAACCGATCAGTCAAAAAAGGAGTATGTTACATTACTATTCATATAGTTGACATGCGCACAACATCATTTGTTATCGTCATATCTTACTACACTAGCAACCAGATTATGTAGTACTAATGTATCAACCACTGCACATGCCTAGTAGTAGGAGCATTGTGTAAGTTCAAGTGGCTGCCGTGTTTCGCACTCCTCCATCATAAGAGTGGAAATGCTTGCTGTAATTATTATTATTATTTTCTTCAAAAACAGTGGACACGCTCGACCGTGTGGATCCTCCTCGACGGTCGTCGGGAACCTTGCTACTCACTTTCGCCGACGTGTGGGACAACCAACATCGGTGTCCACTAGCCATGCACTAAATTACTCCGTACTGGAGTGCACAACTGCACGGTAGACTACCCCGATCGAAGCGCCGCGGTAATGCCAATGAGTCGTCAAATCAGAAACCCACACCTTTCCAACAGTAAGTTGGAAGGACAAAGCAACCATCATTTCACTCTTCTCTCCCAACTTCCTCTCTTGAAGAAAACCCCAACTCGCTTCTTCCTCATCTTGTTCCTCATTTCTTCAAGAAAACCCCGGCCTACTTCTGCCATTGTTCTTCTCTCCCAAAGAAGGAAAGGTGAGCGCATCAATGGTGTTGATTCTTGCCAAGGCAAGGTCTTGCAACCCCGAGACTGATCCTATAACTCCCTCTTTGTTCTGCTTTTGGGTTTGTGATTATGGTTTCTTTTCTTATATTTCTATTTGACAGTTTCTTGATGGACCCTGGGCACCGGCCGAAGTGATGTCTATGGCTCTGGCCAAAACCGTTGAGGCTCAGGGTACGAAGAAGCGCTAGCACCCTGCCAAGACTATCGCAAACAAGCTCAAGGCCATCGCCCTGTCCAAGCCCCCTCTCCAGGTTCCCTCATTAAGCAAGTCCAGGTAATATCTCTTCTTGACGATCTTTTTGGCGATCTTGATCGTGTTTTTTCATCTAACATGCAATACTAGTACTAGTAGTACAACTTTCTGGGTGATCTTACATGTGATTTTTGTGTGCCAAATGACGGTTCTAAATTGCTCTTTTGACCAAAACATGCGAGAGGTTGACACTGATTTCTTATAGATTACTTTCAACTACTTTATGAACATCAATGCTAGCTGTAGGAAATGCAAGATTTTAGCTCGCATGCCTTTGAAGAGAGTATATTAGCCTTAGTAACTTGTGTTATGGATATTGCAAGTAATCCCTCTGGTCTCATTCCTTTGAAGACATGTTCTAGTGTCTTTGTTCACTCGTTTCAGTGCGTATATGTAGTCTTATATGGAGTAAAATATCAAAAATCATCCTATATTTTTGAACGGAGGTAGTAATAAAATATTTGTTTTCTGTTTGAATTAGAACCAGGTCCGCGGTGGAGATGAAGTTCTCAAAGTCATGCCGTGTGAACTGGAAGACCTGAGGATGAGTTCTACTGCTAAACTATCCAGCTATTGTGTCCTTGTCACCACGTGTTGTGAACTAGTGTTTTCCTGTAGCATTGTTGTCAGGCGTGTTCTCGAGGGTGTACTTCACCACAACAATTTCCTGGTTGTGCCTTCGATTACGAAGGGCGTGGTTCTTGTAAAACTTCCCAACAAATCTGATGCGGACTGTCTTCATTGTTGTGTTTATGAGTGGAAAGACCACTCGGTTAGGTTCTCCAAGGTTGACGAGATGGCAATGGTGCTGGTTGACATCCCTCATGAAGTTCATGGCCTAGTCAGTTATGTGTGGTACATCCCGTAGGTCGGTGGCAAGAAATAGTTTACAAAGTTTAATTGCTGCAACTTTGCTTGTCTGTAGTAAGTACTATTGTTCAGTACTTGATTTGTGTGTGTGAAACCTGTATTGTTTAGTACTGCCGCTTTTGTTGTGTGGTGAGTCCTTAAAATAGTCTATGTTAATGTCTATCCACTCAATTCAGTCTGTATATTTTGAAGTATCCAGATCATCTTTTTTGTGAGGACGGTTTATTGATTATGGTTACACTCCAATATGTGTATGCATTGCAGGGTTTATCACATCCACCACGATTTCTAGTCCCATGGATGTTCGGTCCATACGATTTGTCATGACCTTTGGACTGTCCTGCTAGTGGGATTAAGCGGGGGCCCTGCATGCCACCCATAATTGGACGATCAACCTTCTGTTTACAACTTGAACATAGTAATTTCCTGGTAAGGATTCACTCGTGTCGCATCAAGTAAATCTTATTGGTTTACTTTCTAAATCTTATTGATTTAATGTCATGTTTTCTTACTTTTGCTGCAATTTTACGGTGCAGGTTTTGCCATGTGACATTCCTTACAGAATAAACCATTTGGTTTGCTCTCTAATGGTTATTTTTGCAAGTTTCACTTATGTTGTGTCAGTAATGAAGGCACTGTCCATCACTTATATTACTGGACACAATTGGATCAGTCTGTTGTCTGAGTACAATCTGAAGCCCTATGATGAACTGCGGTTTGGTTTGACAAACACGCCACAATTAGTCCTTCTCGCATTTAAAAGAAATGAAGAAAAAGACTAGATCAAGGTCACGGAGCCTAGTCAAATTAGAAAGCTGATCATAGCAGACCAAAGACGATCGTTGCTGTCTCGCACATCGGTACCACCTTCATCAACAGATCGAGCACCGACACCTTCAACGGCAGCAGCACAGTCTGATCCACCTGAGGATTGGGCACCGACCGTGCCAGCGGATCAGGCAGATCTGTCGGAGGATCGGGCACGACAAGGGCACCTACTCCGACATTGGCACCAGCTCCACAAGGAGCACCATCTTCGGCAGCAGCAGCGACACTGCTAGTCGCACCGGCATGGGCACTAGCAATGGCTCCAGCACCTGCACCAACACTTGAAGTTGCACTTGCATCTGCTCCGGCCCGTGCAGCGGCAACGGAACCAGCAGTTGCACCGGCAACAGACTGGGCTACAGTTCGCACTGCATATACGAAGGTCCTTACAAAAACCGACATCTCCACCTTCTTGGTAAGCATTGGCCGCCCAAGTGGTTCGTTCTTTTTCTTTCCATGTTGTTTCACATGATTCACTGTGTTGATCTAACTGTTTGTGTATGTCTTGTTGTTTGCAAATAGAGAATTCCTAGAGCAACGAGGGAGTTGTTCAACAATCCGGGCGACCGTGGCCAAGTTTCTCTTACCATGTGCAGCCCTGGTGTGAATGAACCTGCTCAATATACCGTAAGTACAAAGGACGGTCAAGGTTCAAAACTAAATCAAATCTTGTAGTAGGGGGTGATGTCAAAACCGAACTTTCTCGGCAAGGAGAGCTGGTCCAAATCAACTTTGAAATTCTTGAGTAGCAGCACGCAACTGCTGAACTGATCTATCCTCCGAGAGATTTTGATGTAATAATATGTCATGGTGAAACAAGTATCCTGTGTGTATAAGTAGTATGCCAATATTATTTATCGCGTAGGATATCGTGAAAGAATTGCAACTCTGATTGCTGGTTAGGAACTGATGTTCGATTTTCATTCTAACAACTGCCATGCTTTATTAAATTGTCTGTATTCACCTTGCGATAGCATCTAAAACCAACACCGTACTGATCGCTTGCAATATAAAATGCGCTGAGTTTGAACACATGGGCCCCCAAACATGCAGGCTCACCGGCCTATGGCCCAAAGTCCAGAACCGTGAGCCTATCTGAGTATTATATTCTCATCTAAACCCCCATATTATGTTATATATATATTCCCCTTGATTTTTCTTATGTATATAGTTGTGATATAAAATATTTTTATATTTCTTTACAGAGGGAGTATCTCTCTGTCAAAAATATATTTATGTGTAACTAGTTACTCCTGCCTTTCTACTTCCTTTCGCTAATATGTGGGGCATCCGACAACGGGGTCCATGTGCCATGCACCAAATTAGAGTGCACAACTGCACGGCAGACTCACCCCGGTCGTAGCACCGCAGTAATGCCCGATGAGCCGTCAAATCACAAAAAACCCCACCTTTCCAACTTTAGCAGTAAGCTGGACGGACGAAGCAGCAATATTTCACTGTACCTGAATCCCTTTCTCCCTCATCTACTTGTTCAGAGAAAACCCCCTCTCGGCGATTACATAGGGTTTTCTCATGGAGAACCAGGTACGAATTCTTCATCCATACCTGATAAATCCAAGTCCCTTGGTCACGGGCAATCCTAGGATGGCAGCCGTTGATGCATTTTTGTTCCTACTGAATCTAGTGTGTTTCATTTGCAGTGCCCAAAGTGCAAGGACCCTACAGGTTTCTGCGCCCTCAGCGAGACGCCACACTTGTTCCTTCTCATCCTAACACATGATTTTAAAACACACACAGTATGTTCCTAGAATCCTCTTTTCTATCTGGGAGGGTGGGGTTTTTTGAACATGCAATCGACTAATTTGGAAATTTGGATTGCTATATTTGGATAAATGTTACTAGTACCATGGTCAACACTGATGGTAAGGAGGAAATTATTTCTAGATTTGGATAGTGAATACATTATATTCTCATATTATTTTTCCTGCAATGTTGATAACCCACAAGTATAGGGGATCAGTTGTAGTCTCTTTCGATAAGTAAGAGTGTCGGACCCAATGAGGAGCTAAAGGTAGAACAAATATTCCCTCATGTTCTATCGACCACCGATACAACTCTATGCACGTTTAATGTTTGCTTTACCTAGAACAAGTATGAACCTAGAAGTACTTTGTCGGTGTTTTAGGATAGGTTTCCAAGATAATAAAGAGCACGTAAATAAAAAGTAGGGGCTGTTTAGACAAATACACAACTAAGTTAGTTTTGGTAGAGAGTGTTTTGTCACAAGAAAGTTATTTGTCCCTAGACAATCGATAACTAGACCGGTAATCACTATTGCAATTTTATATGAGGGAGAGGCGTAAGCTAACATACTTTATCTTCTTGGATCATATGCACTTATGATTGGAACTCTAGCAGACATACGTAACTACTAAAGATCATTAAGGTAAAACCCAACCATAGCATTAAAGTATCAAGTCCTCTTTATTCCCACACGCCATAACCCACTTATCCGTGTTTGTGTTTCTATCACTCACGCAACGCAGACAATAAGCAAACCATGAACATATTGCAAACCCTACAATGGGGATCCCTCACGCTTGCGCGACACGGAGAGCACCATAGGACATCACCAATAATAGAACATGCAACTCAAACCAATCATGATCATCAATCAACCCATAGGACAAAACGGATTTACTCAAACATCATGGGATAGCCATACATCATTGGGAAATAATATATAACGTTGAGCACCATGTTTAAGTAGAGATTACAGTTGGGAGAAGGGGTGTTACACCGCTGCATAGAGGGGGAGAAAGTTGGCGGTGATGGCGGCGAAGTTGTTGGAATAGATACCCGTCACGATGATGGCCCCGGCGGCGTTCCGGTGCCACCGGGAGAGACGGGGAGAGAGCCCCCCTCCTTCTTCTTCTTCCTTAACTTCCCCCCTAGATGGGATAAGGGTTTCCCCTCTTTTCCTTGGCTTCCATGGTGGTGGAGAGGCAAGAGCCCCTCCGAGATTGGATCTCTCTCTCTCTCTGTTTCCTTCTATTTCTACACTCCCAGATTCTGGCCTTTCACCGTTTCTTAAATTCCCAGAGATCCGTAACTCCGATTGGGCTGAAGTTTTGACACAATTTTTATCCGAATATTAGCTTTCTTGCGCCAGAAGAAGGGCACCAACTTCCTTACAGGGTGACCACAAGGTCCCAGGGCACGCCCCTCACCCTTGTGGGCCCCTTGGGCATCGTCTCGCGTTGATTCCACTTCCCAAAATTCACATATATTCAAAAATCTCCGTAAGTTTTTATCCCGCTTGGACTCCGTTTGATATGGATTTTCTGCGAAACAAAAAACATGCAACAAACAGGAACTGGCACTGGGCATTGGATCAATATGTTAGTCTGAGAAAATCAAAAAATTGTTGCCAAAAGTATGTAAAAGTTGTAGAATATTGGCATGGAACAATCAAAAATTATAGATACAACAGAGATGTATCAGCATCCCCAAGTTTAATTCATGTTCGTCCTCGAGTAGGTAAATGATAAAAAAGATAATTTTTGATGTGGAATGCTACCTAGCATAATCTTGATCATATAATATAATCATGGCATGAATATTAAGACACGGGTGGTTCAAAGCAATGGTCTATCATTTGACATTAAGACAATAATAGTTCAAGCATACTAATAGAGCAATCATGTGTTTTCAAAATAACATGGCCAAAGAAAGTTATCCCTACAAAATCATATAGTCTAGCTATGCTCCATCTTCACCACACAAAATATTTAAATCATCCACAACCCCGGTTTTATAAAAGCACGCAACATAAATAAATGACTCTCTAAAACTTCCGGGTTGTCTCACTGGTAGCGCTTTCTTTAAAGCCATTAAGCTAGGCATATAGTGCTCAATTAATGGATCCACCCGGATCCCAAGGTATACCGAAGCCAATTTTAATTAACAATGATTTTTAATTTAGTAGTGAGCACAAAGTAACATATATCATTTAATGACGAAGTCTAACTCTCTTCCTATGCATCGGCATGTCATAAAAGAACAATTCATGCACACAAAATAAAGGCCAATACATAGCATAAGTACTTTCTTGCAATTTTATCGTGTTGGAAACATAGAGAGGTGCAGATGTAGTTCCTCTCTCATAATAATTGCAAGTAGAAGCAGCAATCACATGCATATTACATTCATCAAAATTATCATGTGCAACGGTAAAAGGCAACCCATCAATATGATCCTTAATAAGAACAAACTTCTCCAATATAGTGTAGTTTGGAGAACTCAAAAGGATAATAGGACTATCATGTGTGGGTGTAATAGCAACAATTTCATTCTTAACATAAGGAACTATAGTTCATATCCATAAGCATAATTCATATTGGCATCTTGGACACAAGCATAGAAATTATCAAGTTCATCAAAAAGGGATATTTCAAATGAATCAACGGGATCATAGCAATTATCATAGCATTCATCCTTCGGTAAGCACGAAGGGAAATTAAACAGTGTATGAGTTGAAGAGTTACTCTCGTTAGAAGGTGGGCACGGGTATCTAATCTGATTTTCCTCCTTTTGTTCTTCGCTCTCCTCGTTATCTTTTTCATCTAATGAGCTCACAGTGTCATCAATTTTTCTTCCATAGTTTCCTACAAAACATTATTCTCTTCTTGGACAGCGGAGACTTTCTCAATAAATGCATCAATATTGGCATTATATTCATAATTCTCATAGAAATATTTAAGTATAGCAAATTTTCAGGCCTATAAACATCATCATCATCAAAAGCTTCATACTTTTCACACAAAGATTCAATTTCATAAGCACCCTTAAAAGCAACAAATTCTTCTATTAGTTCCACATCATAGTAATCATATATACCATTAGCATAAGAAGCTAAGGTTTCACTATCATTCAATTTGCATGAAAAGGGAAGGTGTGCAACCTTCATCCTAGAGAAACAAGTACAATCATATCTCAAGCATAGTTGCCGAGCATACCATTGCAACATATGAATTTGATCCCATAATAGTTTCCCTTTTTGAGTCAAGCAATAATCCTTAAAGTATTCACGTTGATCCAACGTGTCACCCATTACATAATTGAATGGGGTTTTCTCAGGATTATTAAAGTATTGCATATCTTTCACATAATGAGCATTGAGGGTTTTAGGAGGTTCCCCATCTCCATGAGTAGCAAGTAAACCTAATTTTTTTCGTATTTTGTGTCCCATATCTATAATTAAAGATAAGGAACAACTTAGAATAGCAAATAAAATCTACTTAGTGATAAAGAAAACAAGCACACACGAGAATATTCACCCCACACTATTGCTCCCCAGCAACGGCACAGAAAAAGGTCTTGATAACACACAAGTATAGGGGATAAGTTGTAGCCTCTTTCGTAAGTAAGAGTGTCGAATCCAACGAGGAGCTAAAGGTAGAACAAATATTTCCTCAAGTTCTATCGACCACCGATACAGCTCTACGCACGCTTAACATTCACTTTACCTAGAACAAATATAAAGCTAGAAGTACTTTGTCGGTGTTGTAGGATAGGTTTGCAAGATAATAAAGAACACGTAAATAAAAAGTAGGGGATGTTTAGATAAAGACACAACTAAGTTAGTTTTAGTAGAGAGCTTTTTGTCACAAGTAAGTTATTTGTCCCTAGGCAATCAATAACTAGAACAATAATCACTATTGCAATTTTATATGAGGGGGAGGCATAAGCTAACATATTTTCTCTTCTTGGATCATATGCACTTATGATTGGAACTCTAGCAAACATCTGTAACTACTAAAGATCATTAAGGTAAAACCCAATCATAGCTTTAAATATCAAGTCCTCTTTATTCCCGTACGCCATAACCCACTTATCTGTGTTTATGTTTCTATCACTCACGCAAAATAGACAATAAGCAAACCATGAACATATTGCAAACCCTACAGAGGGGATCCCTCATGCTTGCGCGACACGGAGAGAACCATAGGACAACACCAGTAATAAAACATGTAACTCATACCAATCACGATCACCAATCAACCCATAGGACAACATGGATCTACTCAAACATCATAGGATAGCCATACATCATTGGGAAATAATATATAGCATTGAGCACCATGTTTAAGTAGAGATTACAGTAGGGATAAGGGGTGTTACACCGCTGCATAGAGGGGGAGAGAGTTGGTGGTGACAGCGGCGAAGTTATTGGTGTAGATTCCCGTCATGATGATGGCCCCGGCGGCGTTCCGTTGCCACCGGGAGAGAGGGGGAGAGAGCCCCCTCCTCCTTCTTCTTCTTCTTCTTCCTTGACCTTCCCCCCTAGATGGGATAACGGTTTCCCCTCATGTCCTTGGCTTCCATGGCGGCGGAGGGGCGAGAGCCCCTCCGAGATTGGATCTCTCTCTCTCTCTCTCTCTCTCTCTCTCTCTCTCTCTCTCTCTCTCTCTCTCTCTCGTTCTGTTTCTGCGCTCCTAGATTCTGGCCTTTCACCGTTTCTTAAATTCCCGGAGATCCGTAACTCCGATTGGGCTGAAATTTTAACACGATTTTTATCCGGATATTAGCTTTCTTGCGCCAGAAGAACGGCACCAACCGCCTTACGAGGTGACCACAAGGGCCTAGGGCGCGCCCTACCCCCTGGGGCGCGCCCCTCACCCTTGTGGACCCCTCGGGCATCGTCTCGCGTTGATTCCACTTCCCAAATATCACATATATTCCAAAAAAGTCTCCGTAAGTTTTTAATCCCGTTTGGACACCATTTGATATGGATTTTCTGTGAAACAAAAAACATGCAACAAACAGGAACTGGCACTAGGCACTGGATCAATATGTTAGTCCGATAAAATCATATAAATTGTTGCCAAAAGTATGTAAAAGTTGTAGAATATGGCATGGAACCATAAAAAATTATAGATACGATGAAGACATATCAAGTGCATTCCTTAATCTCCCAGAACACATGTACTCAAGATGGTCGGCCTTGCCATAACTGAATACACTAGTTTAATGTTCAGATTAATGACAAGCCATGGATATAAGTTCCGAGTTGGGTTCATGAACCAAGAAGATCGCTGCTTTTTTTATGGATGAACTTGGATAAACTTCTCAAGTGTTACAGACTGAAAGTTGGCGCACGGATGTTGATGGAAATAGCAGAACCTGGTTTCATCTTCATTGTGATCTTCCACTCCGACGTCGCTGTAGTAGTTCATCCATGTTAGTTTTGTATCTGGTTCTTTCTTGTTGCCTCGATTAGTTCTTAATCCACCTATTCTGTCTAACTAATCACAATTTAACTTTAGAAGTAGCAATGATTTGTGATTCCCTTCTCTCACGAAGATGCTACTTCTAACTAATATTTCTTATAACTAGTGGCTTGTGTAGGTTATTTCAGAGTCACGCACACTACTCGTTTGTTATTCTATAAGAACTCGACTGTTACTGATGGCACTGAAGTTGACCGGGACTACATCCACAAGTTCCTACACTTTGTTGATCGTCTTGAGGTCCTTGTGGGGTGTTTCAATGGTGGAAGGCCACGTGGGGTATGTGTGCCACTCCTGCAGACGTTGAACATGTCCAACTGTGTCGAGAAACTTATGGTACGAGCTGCTTTCTGTTATATATGTTGTTCATAAACTCTTGCTTATACACAGTTTTACAGTTGTGATCTTCTTGAAACAGAAATTGCCCAGTTCTATTGTACCTATACAGATGCCTGATCATGGTTGGGTCAGGCTTGTGCTTTGTTACAACATGATGTTTATGTCGATCTACTCCATTTCACTTGGAGGTGAAAAGATACTTATTCATGGGTGGTCTCAAATAATGAAGGCCCGTCTATCTTGGAGAATAGGACAGAAGGTTATGCTCATGCTTTTCCATGGCTCTAAAGCGAATATCCTGTTTATTGACCACATTGCGAGATGAAGCCACTTTCAGAAGGTTGTGGATGCGCGGGGTGGCGCCTGGGCCTTGTCCTAGGGCTTGGTGGCCTCACCCTTGGTTAACTGTAGGAAAAGTAGCACTGTTCAAGGCGTGCTTTGTATGGTTGAACCTATATAAGTACTCATACTGCTTTTAGCTATGGTTGTTAAGTACCCCTGCTGGTTTCAGTTAAGGTTGTTAAGAACTCCTGTTGCTTTTCCAGTCTGTCGTGTTTCTTCAGTCTTGTCTTCCTCTAGCTGCCAAAACAAAACCAGCGCCGGTGGGGCCGCCTGCTTCCGCCTCCCTTGGCTGGCTGCACCTCAGCGCATGCATCGCCACCCGACCGTCTCCTAAATCGTTAACGCCGACGTCCGAGGCCTCGCCATCGTCCTTCGTGTGGTTTGGTGCGCTCACCGCGGCGCCGCCCTCTCGCATTGTCAACGTGGTCAACAAACAAGAGGAATCGGGAGAGGATTGTACGCAGAGAGGATGATAGTAGGGGCCCACCATGTCCATGGCCTTACGCAAGGAAGTTCCTCATTTTTTGTTATATACTCCATTGTCAGTGTATAGTAAAAGAAAATGCTTCCTCCTAGAGGTTTGCTGACATCTGGGACCCACGACATTGTCAGCATATATAGTCAATAGACAAGGGAACAACACAAGATCGGCTGACACCTTGGATGTAGCTGCTCGAGTAGTATTTTTTTATCGTTGAGACGGATCAGGGTTTCAACTAGGCTGTGGCCCGTCTAGCCAGGCTTATATTTTACGTTGACCACATGACCAGCCCAGCTATTTTTTCTTTGTGAAAATGAGCCTGGTTTATTTTTTCTATAGAATACCCAATCCAGGCCTACTTATTTTTCTACGCCCTGATGGGCTGCAACTATTTCAAGACGCCTGCAAATCTTGAAAGTAATATGAAATGGGTTGTAAATATAAAAAATAGACGACAAATTGACAATTACTTTCAAATTTCTGATTTTTTTCACATTTTCAGATTCCAATTTCACTGGGCTTTAACCTAATTTAAATAATTCTTCAAAGTCCTTTAAATCTGACTCGACATTTTGGTATTAAAAATAGTCTGGACCCCACCAAAATATGCAAAATGTCGTTTAAATTTTTAACCCTGGCCCTGGCCAACAAAAAACAGGGAATGGTCTGACTTATGGGCCTATTAAGTTGATGCGTATGCAAGATTTTTTTTACTTATTCTATACGTCAACAAACAATTCTAGCAGACTTGACCGTTGGATGTGAATCCAACGGCCGTCGTGCTTCTTCAATCTCTTATCTTCTTGCTCCAGCCACCAAATCCAGCACCGGCGGGACCGCTTGCTCCCACCTCCCGTGGCCGGCTGTGCTGCCGCACAGGCCTCACCGCCCCCTACTACTCCCACCACTAGCCAGGCCATCCCTCTGCTCACCCACATCCCTCCACTGTTGTGGCTTCGCCGCCTCCGGGTCAATCCCTTCCCTGGTCTCGCTGTCGTCCATCGCGCTGGTGTTCTTGGCATGACGTGGTCAACATTGTTAACAAACGACAACATCAGAAGAGGGATGTACATGGAGAGGCTGACTGTTGGGACCCACATGATCCATGGCTGCACGCAAGCAAGTACCTCCATATTATGCCAAAAAGAATGAATCCTCCCAATGGCAGCTGGGACCCAGCAGCTATATCTTGGCATGGAAGGAAGTGCCTCCTTATTAAGCGAAAAATAACGAGTGCTCCCCATGACAGCTAGGGCCCACGAGATTTGGAGGCTGACTTGTCATACTACTAAGTTGACTCGTACGTAGGGCTATGTCAACTTAGTCAACAAACGATTCTATCACCAGTGAGCGTTGGATTGTTAACATCCAATGGTCGTCCTGCTTCTTCAACCTCTAATTTTCTTGCTCCAGCCGTCCAAACCACGGCGTGCTCCTGCCTCCCGTGGCCGGCTGTTGTGACGCCCGGATAATCAGGCTACAGTAATCCTACGTTAACCATGCCACGTCACCCCGGTTACTGTTGCTAACCTCTCATTGGTTCAAAACCGGTTCAAAAGTCAAATTCAAAATATGTCAAACAACAAAAAATTTAAACTTTAAACTAAAATGTTCGGAGTGTGCCAATTAATGTTTGGGAATTTAAGGTGAAGGAAACACACTTTTACAGAATGCACAAATATTTCGAATAGAATTAAAATAGAAAAGAGAATAAATATTAAAAATACAGAAAGGTAAGAAAAAGAAAAAGGAAACCCCCTTCCCCCCACTAGGCCACGGCCCAGAAGGCCATCGGGCCGCCAGGCTGGCCCAGCCGCGCCCCACACCCTCCCCCATATCCACCCCACTAGGGGGAAAACCATAACCACCCACCCCACTTTCCCCACTCCTCCTTCTGCTTCCCCCAATCCAGATTGCATCAGGCGTCCGCGCCCCTCGCCGTGCCGACCGCGTCGCCTACCGCCCCCACGACCGCGCCCGCCACCGCTCGCTTCATCGGTCGGCCTGTGCTGGCCTCGCCCATGCCGGCCTAGCGTGCTGCCGCTCCCGGGTCCATCCTGTCGAGCACGCGCGCCCAGCCCGGCTCCGCCCCCGCCTCTCGACGCCGTCGTAGGCGCCGTCACCCCGCCGCCAGTCACCGGAGCTCCCTCGACGTCCTGCTTCCTCCTCCCCACCGGTCTGCCTCCTCTTCGCTCACATCGTCCCCGTCGTCCTCCCCACGTCCCGTTGCCCCGAACCCTACAAACCCGCCGTGAGCACCGCTACCTCCCCTCCTCTATCCCCGCAAGTCACCACGCACGTCGTCCTACCTGTAGTTGTGCTCGTCGCACCTCGGTCATGCCCATGGCCGCGCGCGTGCTCGCGCATGCCTTGTCGTGGCCACCCGCCCCGCAGCCTAGTTCGGTCGCCCCCTGTGCCCGCGACAGCACCTCGCCTCACCCCGCTCAGGCTGTGCCACATCCGCGCCGTCCCCCTGCAGCTGGTCCGCCGTCACCGTCCCGCCTCCGCCTCCGCCTCTGGCCCTGAGGGCCATCGCCGCGCCGGCGGCCAACTCCAGCGCCCATCCCGGGCTCTCTCCTTCCCGTCGCCGCCCCGTTCAGCCACCATATCCGACGCGGCACCCCCGCTCCGCCCGACCACGCCGGCTTGCATCGCCGCGCCCAGCGCGCCTGGTTCTACACGGGCGCTGGTGCCTGTTGCCCGTTCGCCCATGCCCGCTATGGCCCCTGGGGCCTACGACAGATGGGCCCCACGCCCAGAACATTTTTATAAAAAATAATAATTAAAATGATAATACTAATAAATAACAATACTAAAAATATTAATTAATTAATTAATTAATTAATTAAAGAATTAATTAACTTAATTGATCATAATTAGATTAATCTGATCATTAATTAACCTAATTAACTATTAGTTAATTAATCAGTCAATGACATGCGGGACCCTCACATCAGTTTGACCTAGTCAACGCCTGTTGACTGTTGATGTCATGCTGACGTCATGATGACGTCAGCATACACTATTCTGGATAATGTTGATTTAAAATAATTAAATAAAATCTAGAAAATGATTAAATCCTTTTAAAATTAATATAAAATAAACTGTAGCTCGGATGGAAAAACTTTGTACATGAAAGTTGCTTAGAACGACGAGACAAATCCGGATATGCAGCCCGTTCGTCCGCCACACGTCCCTAGCATAGCGAACACGCAACTGTCCCCCTCTGGTTCATTTGTCTGAAAACGCGAAACTCCGGGGATACTTTCCCGGATGTTTCCCCCCTTCACTGGTATCACCTCCTACTGCGTTAGGGCACACCTGGCACCGTTACTTGTGATGTCATGCATCATTATGCATCTATTTTCATTGTATTCATTGTTTCTTCCCCCTCTTCTCTCTGGTAGACTACGAGACCGACGCTGCTGCTGCCCAGTTCGACTACGAAGTTGACGACCCCTCCTTCTTGCCAGAGCAACCAGGCAGCCCCCCCCCTTGATCACCAGATATCGCCTATTCTTCTCTCTACTGCTTTCATTAGAGTAGTATAGCACGTTACTGTTTCGATTGATCCTATTTTGTTGCATAGCCTGTCATTGTTGCTAAAGTTGTTGATACCTTACCCGCAATCCTAAATGCTTAGTATAGGATGCTAGTTTATCATCATTGGCCCTACATTCTTGTCAGTCTTCCTTGCAATACTATTGGGCCGTGATCACTCGGGAGGTGATCACGGGTATATACAATACATACCTACATACTATTCAGATGGTGACTAAAGTCGGGTTGGCTCATTGAGTACCCGCAAGTGATTCCGATGTGTGGGCTGAAAGGACAGGCGGCTCCATCCCGATAGAGGTGAGCCTGGGTTCCCGATGGCCCCCGACTATTACTATGTGGCGGAGTGACAGGGCAGGTTGAGACCACCTAGGAGGAAGGTGGGCCTGGCCCTGGTTAGCATCCGTGGTTACTTCAAAATAACACGCTTAACGAGATCTTGGTATTTGATCTGAGTCTGGCCACTGGCCTATACCCACTAACCAACTACGCGGGAAAGATATGGGCACTCGACGTCGTGGTATCAGCCGAAGCCTTCGTGACGTTAGCGATTGAGCGGCGCGCGCCAGATTGGACCGTAAGCCTGCTCTTGTATTAAGGGGGCTAGGTCTGCTTCCAGCCACCCTCGCAACGTGCATGTGTGCAATGTGCGATGGGCCCAGACCCCTGCGCACATAGGATTTACACCGGCATGCTGACCTCTCTGTTGTGCCTAGGTGGGGGTGCGACGTGTTGATCTTCTGAGGCCGGGCCTGACCCAGGAAAGTGTGTCCGGCCAAATGGAATCAAGCGTGTAGGGTTATGTGGTGCACCCCTGCAGGGAAGTTTATCTATTCGAATAGCCATGTCCCTCTGTAAAAGGATGACCCAGAGTTGTACCTTGACCTTATGACAACTAGAACCGGATACTTAATAAAATACACCCAGATAAGTTCCACAAACAACCCGGTGATCGCTTTTCCACAGGGCGACGAGGGGAGGATCGCCGGGTAGGATTATGCTATGTGATGCTACTTGGAGGACTTCAATCTACTCTCTTCTACATGTTGCAAGATGGAGGTTGCCAGAAGCATAGTCTTTGATATGACTAGCTATCCCCCTCTTATTCTGGCATTCTGCAGTTCAGTCCACCGATATTGCCTCTTTACACATATACCCATGCATATGTAGTGTAGATCCTTGTTTGCGAGTACTTTGGATGAGTACTCACGGTTGCTTTTCTCCAGTTTTCCCCCCTTTCCTTTCTTCCTGGTTGTCGCAACCAGATGCTGGAGCCCAGGAGCCAGACGCCACCGTCGATGATGACTCCTACTACACCGGAGGTGCCTACTACGTGCAGGCCGCTGACGACGACCAGGAGTAGTTTAGGAGGATCCTAGGCAGGAGGCCTGCGCCTCTTTCGATCTGTATCCCAATTTGTGCTAGCCATCTTATGGCAACTTGTTAACTTATGTCTGTACTCAGGTATTGTTGCTTCCACTGACTCGTTTATGTCGAGCACTTGTATTCGAGCCCTTGAGGCCCCTGGCTTGTAATATGATGCTTGTATGTCTTATTTTACTTTTAGAGTTGTGTTGTGATATCTCCCCGTGAGTCCTTGATCTTGATCGTACACGTTTGCGTGCATGATTAGTGTACGAATGAATCGGGGGCGTCACAAGTTGGTATCAGAGCCGACTGCCTGTAGGAATCCCCTTTCCAACTCCTTGGCCGAAGTTGAGTCTAGTCATCGAAAAACTTTTACTAACATGGTTGTGTGTCTTACGGGCCCACGTCGCCATTGGTTGGTATTAGGATCTTTTACTCCTCGTCTATACTATGGGACTCTGGTCTCTTTTCTATTCGGGGTAAATGATTTTGCTAACTCTAACTCTAGGTTCTCGTAACTATTTCTCCCGGAGAGTCCTCATTCCAGAAGATCACCTGCTTCGTCAGAAGATTCTGAGGATATCCCTCGATATTTTCCCGAGACCCTTGTGCTCATCGCCTTTGCAATTCACTGCCACCGATATATCCCTATGGATGTTCGCATGCACTTGTCATTCTCATGATCATTCCTCGTCGCTCTTGTTCTTACAAGATGCCTCGCAATATTCTCCGTTGTCTCAAGAATCCTTTGAGTTTAGTGTCTAGCAGTTTTATTTCGCATAAAAACTCCTACGGTTTTTCCTCACATTTATCGAGGATCCATTCTTCTCAATTGTTCATGTGTCTCACAAAATTTTTTGGAATACTTTTTGATCTTTCAAAAATTCTCTACAACATGTTACTCTTGAAACTCTTGCCTGCTTGCATTATGGTTAATTCCATATGACTAGTAGTCTTCGTTAACATCCCTTGTCTTAGTCATTTTGAGCCTATTGATTCAATGTGTGCGTACGCATGCAGTCATCAGGTTATCCTTTTTAAAATTATCTTTCCCGCTCAGGCGTCATTCTGGACATGAGTTGGTTCTCGGCAATTCAAACCTTTATTGATTGCCCAACTAAGTGTTTTCAACTTATCTATCCTTGATCAGGGCGTCTGCTTCTCATCCTTCATTTTGGAAACCATAATTTCTTTCTGTTTAAGCATCAGACTAATCAGCTAATTCTTGAATCTGATGCCTCTGCATTCTTCTTCCTCTGATTGAGTACCGATACTCACGTCAGCTCCGTTGTAGACCACAAGACCCCTTGTTGGATAAATATCCGACGGTGTCTTTCACATTTAAAACTCTTGTGGGCCTTTCCTCGGATACATAATGCCTTTGCCAAATCGTATCCTCTACTTTCTCAACCATGCTCTGTTGTCGAGCTGGTATAAATTACTCCTGAAGTCTGTGTTATATGTTCCTAAGATGCCCTGATGGGTTGGACCTATGCCTTCCCTAATATGTGTAAGCTCGTAAGTTATGTGAGGTATACTCTACTGACTTTTTGTCAGATAAAATTTCAACACTACAGCTTCCTCGAAAGCGAGAAGTGAATGAAAAGTTGTGCATTGAAGAAGTGGGAATTGACCCTGAACTTTGTGTTCATGCCCATGGACACGATGTAGATCTTATCATTAAAGCTTGTCTTAAATTAATTATTCCCTTGGTATAAGTTCATCTTATATCTAGGATCTGGCCTTTTCGCAATCATGGTCCCGACCATGTTCTCCTTTAAATACCATTTCTTGTGCAAGTTTTAGCACTTGTCTTTTGCTGAGCAATACCCCAGTCCAACCTCTACTTTGACCTGTCGTCGAGTATTACCCCCTGGTATCTCAAGATTATCACGGAACTTCGTAACTTCTTATGAGTTCTTCATCAAGTGCTACATCCTCACTGATTCCAATTTTTCATGGGCTATCAGTTTTTAAATACTCAAGGACACCGATAACTGAACGGAGTCCGCACTACGGTTCAACAACTCTTAGTAATCTTCTTTACCTATAAGTCTGTACCCGATCATGTCATTCCTAGCCTGTTTGGCTATATCATTATCATGATGATTTTAACTGTGCTACCTGGTCCTTGTACCCAGAGCACCACTTTCGACGATGAGCTAAGCTTACGTTGCTTTTCCTCGACATATCATTCTGCCTTGAACACCAAACTTGATTCCGAGTTTGTGTCGTATCTGTGGTTCCAATAATCTTTCGCTGCATCAATCCTTTTGCTTGATACAGTCGCTGTTCAATTTCTTATTCATGGAGTCTCTCGACAAAAATTGTCGTGATCATCATCAACATCTTTGCCCCCTTCCAGGTTATCAGTCGAAATCATGATCATAAGTGCCATCCTTGTCCCTTGGTAATTTGATTTACCATCGACAACATCCTTTTCCTTTTCATCACAAACTTGTTCATGTTATGGACACAACTTGCTATCCAGCTTGTACTAGTTCTACCTTGAAGTATTACCGTATTTTATGTCAAGGATGTTGCGAGGATTGCTCCACCTCTTAATAATTCTTGATACAAGTGATACTTCACACCATCACCATTCTTTCTTGATCCTCATGTTGATTCTAACTGGGGCACCAACAAGTGAACGGTGCTGCTTGGATTCTATACTTCTAGCAACCCTATTGCTTTGAATTTTAATGGATGTTGGTTATTGAATCACCATTCTAACCATGATCATGCTTCCTAAGCCCATATTTCGGGTGCACCTTTCAACCAGTGTTTAATGGTGTATGATTTCCTCGAGCATACATCATCATATCATTTGATTTGACAAATGTTATCTCCTTGTTTACATAACTGTGGAAATCCATCTTTTTGGAAATCTTAGTGAGTTGATGCTAAGTCCATCAGCCACCTTTCCCTCATCTCCTTGGGTTAATGATGAACTTTTGTTTCGGAACTCACTTCCATAGTTCATCTTCCGAGAATCTTACCATATCATCTCAACAATTTGTGTTGCACCTTTCTTCTCCGGCATCCTAAGTCTGAGGTACCTCGACAGCAATCAGATCAGAATCTTGGTCAGATATGATGGTTGGAACATATTTTCAAGAGTTATAACATTGGTCCTTATATGACCTGCTAAGGTGATGTCATGCCCAGCACACCTAGCCGGAGGACCTATTGTTATAGTTTCCACTTTAGCAAGGTTAGCCATTTCTTCCATGAGGAAATTTTAAGACTTATTCTATGAGTTGATCCTGAGGGATCCCTTGGGTATCCAAAGTCCGACCTTTGCTTGAAGACCATGTCAATGCTATCTCGAAGCATGTCTATGGTACTCCGATTTTCAACAAGAACATTTGAAGCCCAATGCTAATTGTGTCCTGCTCAAATTATCCAAACACCACTGTATGGGTAATGCCTTGAAATTTCTCTCCCCTTACCTAAAGAGTCTTCTACATTCTACCATTTCATGGATATCATGCTCTGCTTGTTCTTGGTAAGGATATACCCCTGAATTATGTGTTTAAACACATTTTCCTTTCCATTATTCTGTTTAATCTGATGATCACATTTTCCTTTCCATTGTTTTGTTTAACCTTTCTTGTGATCTATATGATCTAAGAAGTAATATTCTTCTGCTTATGTAAATACCTCGGTGTACCATCCTGTCTAGTGTAACCCTATTTCTATTGTTGATGACATTTCGGTAATCACCGATGGACGAGAACCTTTCCTATTGGTCTGCCTCGTTTCAACGAGCAGGAAAATGGTTCTCTTCGTCCCTCGCCCTTGGTACCAACGATGTTGCCGACATAACTGACAGGCTATTCTCTGGCATGCCTTGCTATCATAACCATGCTAGAGGTCAACGCCCTTCCTTATTTTTTACCCACATGGTGGGTCCATAACCCACAGTTCCCAGGATCGAAACCTGACTCCCCTGTACAACCCTGTTTCTAATGGTTATTCCTCATGCTTGGCTTTGTATTTAATTCACGGGTCACCTTCCTAGTGCTCTATTCTGGTATCAGATGCAATAGTTACCCTCGCTGCTCTGAACCTTTCTCACTTTGGTTCAGGCTCTGAGCAACTATCTATCCGCTTGGAACCTCTTATTGTACCTTCGTACCTTACTCTCGTTGTATTTTATAGGTTCAACTCGAGAGATACTCTTATGCCCATTCATGGGTTAACCCTAGATTGTTCCCTCATAAGATTCTGTCGTAGCCGAGCTGCCCCTTACCTATTCATAAGTACGTTGGAGTTCCCGAAGAAAAGGACGACTTCAACATAATGACCTGAAGCAGAGAAATCAAGACATCAATGTAGTGGATCGAAACTCTTCGAAGAGAGCAACCAAGACCGAGAACACACGCTAGAATTTCGTAACCAGACTTTTCCACCTTACTCCACCTCTTAAATCTCGGGACGAGATTTCTTGTAGGGGAGGAGAATTGTGACGCCCGGATAATCAGGCTACAGTAATCCCATGTTAACAATGCCACGTCACCCCAGTTACTGTTGATAACCTCTCATTGGTTCAAAACCGGTTCAAAAGTCAAATTCAAAATATGTCAAACAACAAAAAAATTCAAACTTTAAAAATAAAATGTTCGAAGTGTGCCAATTAATGTTTGAAAATTTAAGGTGAAGGAAACACACTTTTACAGAATGCACAAATATTTTAAATTGAATTAAAACAGAAAAGAAAATAAATAAATAAAAAACAGACAGGTAAGAAAAAGAAAAGGAAACCCCCTTCCCCCCCACTGGGCCACGACCCAGCAGGCCATCGGGCCGCTAGGTCGGCCTAGCCGCACCCCACACCCTCCCCCATATCCACCCCACTGGGGGGAAATCCTAACCACCCACCCCACTTTCCCCACTCCTCCCTCTGCTTCCCCCGATCCAGATTGGACCGGGCGTTCACGCCCCTCGCCATGCCGACCGCGTCGCCTACCGCCCCACGACCGCGCCCGCCACCGCTCACTGCATCGGTCGGCCTGTGCTGGCCTCGCCCATGCCGGCCTAGCGTGCTGCCGCTCCCGGGTCCGTCCCGTCGAACACGCACGCCCAGCCTAGCTCCGCCCCCGCCTCTTGATCCCATCGCAGGCGCCGTCATCCCGCCACCAGTCGCTGGAGCTCCCTCGACGGCCTGCTTCCTCCTTCCCACTGGTCTGCCTCCTCTTCGCTCACGTGTTCCCCGTCGTCCTCCCCACGTCCCGTTGCCCCGAACCATACGAACCCGCCGTGAGCACCCCTACCTCCCTTCCTCTGTCCCCGCAGGTCACCACGCACGTCGTCCTTCCTGTAGCTGTGCTCGTCGCACCTCGTGCGCGCCCACGGCCGCGCGCGTGCTCGCGCATGCCTTGTCGTGGCCACCCGTCCCGCGGCCTAGTTCGGTCACCCCCTGTGCCCGCAACAGCACCTCGCCTCGCCCCGCTCCGACTGTGCCAGATCCACGCCGTCCCCTGCAGCTGGTCCGCCGTCACCGTCCCGCCTCCGCCTCTGGCCGCGAGGGCCATCGCCGCACCAGCGGCCAACTCCAGCACCCATCTCGGGCTCTTTCCTTCTCGTTGCCGCCCCGCTCAGCCACCACATCCAACGCGGCACCCCCGCTCCACCTGGCCACGCCGGCTTGCATCGCCGTGCCCAGCGCGCCTGTTCTACGCGGGTGCTAGCGCCCGTTGCCCGTTCGCCCACGCCCGCTATGGCCCCTTGGGCCTATGACAGATGGGCCCCACGCCCAGAATGTTTTTATAAAAAAAAATAATTACAAAAAAGATAATAATAATAAATAACAATATTAAAAATATTAGTTAATTAATTAAATAATTAATTATTACTTGATCATAATTAGATTAATCTGATCATTAATTAACCTAATTAACTGTTAGTTAATTAATCAGTCAATGACATGCGGGACCCACACGTCAGTTTCATCCAGTCAACGCAATGTTGACTGCTGATGTCATGATGATGTCAGCATGCACTATTCTGGATAATGTTGATTTAAAATCATTAAATAAAATCTAGAAAATGATTAAATCCTTTTATAATTAATATAAAATAAACCGTAGCTCGGATGGAAAACTTTGTACATGAAAGTTGCTCAGAACGACGAGACAAATCTAGATACGCAGCCCGTTTGTCCGCCACACGTCCCTAGCATAGTGAACACGCAACTTTTCCCCTCCGGTTCATCTGTTTGAAAACACGAAACTCCGAGGATACTTTCCCGGATGTTTCCCCCCTTCACCGGTATCACCTCCTACTACGTTAGGGCACACCTGGCACCAATACTTGTGATGCATGCATCGTTATGCATCTGTTTGCATTGTATTCATTGTTTCTTCCTCCTCTTCTCTCTGGTAGACTACAAGACTGACGCTGCTCCTTCCCAGTTCGACTACCAAGTTGACGACCCCTCCTTGCCAGAGAAACCAGGCAAGCCCCCCCTGATCACCAGATATCGCCTATTCTTCTCTCTACTGCTTGCATTAGAGTAGTATCGCATGTTACTGTTTCGATTGATCCTATTCTGTTGCATAGCCTGTCATTGTTGCTACAGTTGTTGATACCTTACCCGCAATCCTAAATGCTTAGTATAGGATGGTAGTTTATCATCATTGGCCCTACATTCTTGTCAGTCTTGTTTGCTATACTATCGGGCCGTGATCACTCGGGAGGTGATCACGGGTATATACAATACATACCTACATACTATTCAGATGGTGACTAAAGTCGGGTTGGCTCGTTAAGTACCCGCAAGTGATTCCGATGTGGGGGCTGAAAGGACAGGTGGATCCATCCCGATAGAGGTGGGCCTGGGTTCCCGACGGCCCCCGACTGGTACTATGTGGCGGAGCGTCAGGGCAGGTTGAGACCACCTAGGAGAGGTGGGCCTGGCCCTGGTCAGCGTCCGCAGTTACTTCAAAATAACACACTTAACGAGATCTTGGTATTTGATCTGAGTCTGGCCAATGGCCTATACGCACTAACCAACTACGCGGGAAAGATATGGGCACTCGACGTCGTGGTATCAGCCGAAGCCTTCGTGACGTCAGCGACTGAGCGGCGTGTGCCGGATTGGACCGTAAGCCTGCTCTTGTATTAAGGGGGCTAGATCTGCTTCTGGCCACCCTCGCAACATGCAGGTGTGCAATGGGCGATGGGCCCAGACTCCTGCGTGCATAGGATTTAGACCAGCGTGCTGACCTCTCTGTTGTGCCTAGGTGGGGCTGCGACGTGTTGATCTTCCGAGGCCGGGCATGAACCAGGAAAGTGTGTCCGGCCAAATGGGATCGAGCGTGTTGGGTTATGTGGTGCACCTCTGTAGGGAAGTTTATCTATTCGAATAGCTGTGTCCCTCGGTAAAAGGATGACCCGGAGTTGTACCTTGACCTTATGACAACTAGAACCGGATACTTAATAAAACACACCCAGACAAGTTCCACAGACAACCCGGTGATCGCTTTTCCACAGGGCGACGAGGGGAGGATCGCCGGGTAGGATTTTGCTATGCGATTCTACTTGGAGGACTTCAATCTACTCTCTTCTACATGCTGCAAGATGGAGGCTGCCAGAAGCGTAGTCTTCGATAGGACTAGCTATCCCCCTCTTATTCTGGCATTCTACAGTTCAGTCCACCAATATTGCCTCTTTACACATATACCCATGCATATGTAGTGTAGATCCTTGCTTGCGAGTACTTTGGATGAGTACTCTGTTGGGGAACGTTGCAGAAAATTAAAAAATTTCCTACGGTTTCACCAAGATCCGTCTATGAGTTCATCTAAGCAACGAGTGATAGGAGTGCATCTACATACCCTTGTAGATCGCGAGCGGAAGCGTTCAAGAGAACGGGGATGATGGAGTCGTACTCGCCGTGATCCAAATCATCGATGACCAAGTGCTGAACGGACAGCACCTCCGTGTTCAACACACGTACGGAGCGGATGACGTCTCCTCCTTCTTGATCCAGCAAGGGGGAAGGAGAGGTTGAGGAAGAAGACTCCAGCAGCAGCACGACGGCGTGGTGGTGGTGGAGAAGCAGTACTCCGGCAGGGCTTCGCCAAGCAACCGCGGGAGGAGGAATAGGTGTAGCAGGGGGAGGGAGGCGCCAAGACTCAGGAGTGCGTCTGCCCTCCCTCCCCCCTCCTTTATTTAGGCCCTCAAGGGGGGTGGTCGGCCCTAGAGATGGGATCTCTAGGGGGGCGGCAGCCAAGGAGGGGTGGAGTGCCCCTCAAGGCAAGTGGAGGCGCCCCTCCCCTAGGGTTCCCAACCCTAGGCGTAGAGGGGGGCCCAATGGGGGGTGGGGGGCGCACCAGCCCGCCAGGGGCTGGTCCCCTTCCCACTTCAGCCCACGGGGCCCTCCGGGATGGGTGGCCCCATCCGGTGGACCCCCGGGACCCTTCCGGTGGTCCCGGTACAATAACGGGTGACCCCGAAACTTTCCCGATGGCCGAAACGACACTTTCTATATAAAAATCTTCACCTCCGGACTATTCCGAAACTCCTCGTGACGTCCGGGATCTCATCCGGGACTCTGAAAAACATTCGGTAATCACATACAAGTCTTCCTAATAACCCTAGCGTCACCGAACCTTAAGTGTGTAGACCCTACGGGTTCGGGAATCATGCAGACATGACCGAGACAGCTCTCCGGCCAATAACCAACAGCGGGATCTGGATACCCATGTTGGCTCCCACATGTTCCACGATGATTTCATCGGATGAACCACGATGTCGAGGATTCGATCAACCCCGTATACAATTCCCTTTGTCAATCGGTACGTTACTTGCCCGAGACTCGATCGTCGGTATCCCAATACCTCATTCAGTCTCGTTACCGGCAAGTCACTTTACTCGTACCGTAATGCATGATCCCGTGACCAAACACTTGGTCACTTTGAGCTCATTATGATGATGCATTACCGAGTGGGCCCAGAGATACCTCTTTGTCATACGGAGTGACAAATCCCAGTCTCGATCCGTGTCAACCCAACAGACACTTTCGGAGATACCTGTAGTGCACCTTTATAGTCACCCAGTTACGTTGTGACGTCTGGTACACCCAAAGCGCTCCTACGGTATCCGGGAGTTACACGATCTCATGGTCTAAGGAAAGGATACTTGACATTGGAAAAGCTCTAGCAAACGAACTACACGATCTTGTGCTATGCTTAGGATTGGGTCTTGTCCATCGCATCATTCTCCTAATGATGTGATCCCGTTATCAACGACATCCAATGTCCATAGCCAGGAAACCATGACTATCTGTTGATCAACGAGCTAGTCAACTAGAGGCTTACTAGGGACATATTATGGTCTATGTATTCACACGTGTATTACGATTTCCGGATAATACAGTTACAGCATGAATAAACTCCACCTATGTTGTCTCAACATAGCCGGTCCCAAGCCCGGGTAAAGGAGGAGGGTTGTGATAGGCTTGGCGAGCCAACGTAAAAACTCAGCCACTCTTATGGAGATGAAACCCAAAATATTTTTGTTGGGGCGTAACCCTCTCAGCGACGCGCCACATCGGAACCTGGGTGTGGTGGAAAATGGGCAAGGGCCGGGCCGTCACCCCCCAAGTGGCGCGCCGTATCTTGATCCGGATACGGTGGCAAGTGAGCGAGGATCGGGTCGTCGCATCCTTAGTGGCGCGCTACATCGGCGCCCAGATGTAGTGGAAAATGAGCAAGGGTCTTCGCATTTGACTCGACGAGTGCGAAGGGTAAGGAAGCTAGCCGAGCCTAGGAGGATTCGCTTAGGTAGCTGGAACGTAGGGTCTTTGACAGGGAAGCTTCGGGAGCTAGTTGATGCAGCAGTGAGGAGAGGTGTTGATATCCTTTGCGTCCAAGAAACCAAATGGAGAGGACAGAAGGCGAAGGAGGTGGAGGATACCGGCTTCAAGCTATGGTACACGGGGACGGCTGCAAACAGAAATGGCGTAGGCATCTTGATCAACAAGAGCCTCAAGTATGGAGTGGTAGACGTCAGGAGACGTGGGGACCGGATTATCCTGGTCAAGCTGGTAGCTGAGGACTTGGTTCTCAATGTTATCAGCGCATATGCCCCGCAAGTAGGCCACAATGAGAACACCAAGAGGGAGTTCTGGGAAGGCTTGGAAGACATGGTTAGGAGTGTACCGATTGGTGAGAAGCTCTTCATAGGAGGAGACCTCAATGGCCACGTGGGTACATCTAACACAGGTTTTGAAGGGGCGCATGGGGGCTTTGGCTATGGCATCAGGAATCAAGAAGGAGAAGATGTCTTAAGCTTTGCTCTAGCCTACAACATGATTGTAGCTAACACCCTCTTTAGAAAGAGAGAATCACATCTGGTGACTTTTAGTAGTGGCCAACACTCTAGCCAGATTGATTTCATCCTCTCGAGAAGAGAAGATAGGCGTGCGTGCCTAGACTGTAAGGTGATACCTGGGGAGAGTGTTGTACCCCAGCATAAGCTGGTGGTTGCTGACTTCCGCTTTCGGATTCGTGTCCAGCGGGATAAGCGTGCCAAGGTCGCTAGAACGAAGTGGTGGAAGCTCAAGGGGGAGGTAGCTCAGGTGTTCAAGGAGAGGGTATTTAAGGAGGGCCCTTGGGAGGAAGGAGGGGATGCGGACAATGTGTGGATGAAGATGGCGACTTGCATTCGTAAGGTGGCCTCGGAGGAGTTTGGAGTGTCCAGGGGAAGGAGAAGCGAAGATAAGGATACCTGGTGGTGGAATGATGATGTCCAGAAGGCGCTTAAAGAGAAGAAAGATTGCTTCAGACGCCTATACCTGGATAGGAGTGCAGACAACATAGAGAAGTACAAGATGGCGAAGAAGGCCGCAAAGCGAGCTGTTGGTGAAGCAAGGGGTCGGGCATATGAGGACCTCTACCAACGGTTAGGCACGAAGGAAGGTGAAAGGGACATCTATAAGATGGCTAAGATCCGGGAGAGGAAGACGAGGG